>NC_056735.1:723008083-723258083 GCF_019279795.1 Protopterus annectens | reverse complement strand
TGTATGCCAGGTCACGTTGGAGGGGGGATGATGGTTGGCAAGCAACAGAAGAAATATAGCATAAAAAGTACTTTAATATATCATAATGTAAAATAATCCCAAAATGATATATCTCACAAAATATTATTTTTTTATTTAGCTTATGTTTGTTCAGCAAGTAAGTGGCGTAGTCCGAGGAGGACCATTTTCAGTTGTAACCTGAGCTACAAAGCAAAGACAGAATGCATTACCAATACATAGTAGACTAGTACAGTAAGTGTGTAACATACAAGAGATTCTAGAAATGTACATCTTATTTCAAGGAGTAATATGAAGAGCTAGCTATGAAGCAACAATCACAAATGAGATGCACTTGTATAAAATCAAGGCCACAAGTGTTTAATATGCAGTAAGGAGTCTTGGTAGCACACTATGTTTGTCTTTTCGGCTTTTCCCAGTTAGGGGGTCGCCACAGCGGAACTCCGGTTCGCTAATGTATGATGTATCTTTATATTGTATTTAGAACTCAACTATCTTCCTTTTTTGCATTAACAATGTTCATATGTCTGTTATGTACCTGGAGCTTTTCTCCCCGGGCCTCCGCTGAAAATGGACATGTATCCAGTTGGACTCTCCCGGTTAACAAATGTAAAATAAAATAAAATAAATAAATAAAATAATGATTGGCAGTCGATTTTTATGGTGTCAAGTTGCCAGCCCGATGCCCAACCTTCAGCGAAGGCACGCCCATTCACGCATGTCTTTTGGAGGCCACTCGACCGTGGAGAGGACATGCAGACTCCACACAGAAGGCACTCTCCGCTCACTAGCTGAGAATCGAATGGGAAAACCTCTTGCTGTGAGGCAACAACGCAACCGCTGTACCACCAGCACACTATGTAACATGAAAATGAAGAGCAAACATACAAGTATGTGACAGAAAACCTATATGCAGCAGTCATACACTGCTATAGTATAGCAAGTCCTATAGAGATGAGTGATACTGCTGTAATGTAGACAAATCATATATGCAGCAGTGTTACACTGTTGCTGTGTAGCACACCTCATAATTAAGAAAGTATAACTTCATATATACAATAGTGTGAAGGAGTCAGTTGTTTGTAATATCTAGATTCTTGATCTGTACTGCTTTCTGTTGTGTTGCATTGTTTATTTATTTGTGTTTATTTAGCAATGAAGGTAGCATTTCCACAACAAATTTTTCACATCTTGGAAAGTGAACAGTGTTGACATAGCTAGACATATAGTGATGGTAGCATTTTTGTTTATCCAGACATGAGCTTCAATTTGATGGTAAGAAATTTCTTTCTAAATACTTCTTTATTGAGATTATGCCTGTTTGTATAATTAACATAGATTAAAACATAGAGATTATGAGAGAGTCATCGATGCTAACCAATTTAAATTGTCTTCAAGACATGGATGCCAAGAGATTTGTCTCGAGAGCAAAGTTCGAGAGGAGAATCTTGCTGTTCATGTTGTGAAAACATAATATTAGGTTAGCATTAGTGACCCAATCATAATTATTTGTAGTGCGTGGAGCTTTATCTGCTTCATGTCCTAATAGTTACAGGAAAATTTTTTTTTTTTGCCAGCACTTAGCTAGCACTGTCAGAAAGGCAGTGTAGCTCAGCCCCTTACATTTACACTCACCTTCCATGCCTCTCAGTTGTCCAGATTTTTGCCTCGTATGTTTGGTGTATTCCTTATAAAATCTGTGGTTTTCAGACAAATTACTGAGAAGTGTAGACACTAAATAATGACATACATTTAGCTTTCCGACTTGATATTGGTACACCTTGTTTGCTGTAGCATAGACTAGATCCAGGCCTGCTGAATCTAGCTTTGTTTATATGCTTGTTGTTTGTTTGCTTGTTATTTCCCTGAAACGCTAATTCCACCAAATACAGGGCTTCTCAGCGCTTCTGTGGATCACTAGTGATATCTGCATTGCTTACTGTACTTATTTCCTTGTTTCACTTGAAAGAAAGTTACTGTTTGTCGTTTTTGCATTTAGTTACTTGTAACACATTGCACTCAAGTTACCTGGCACTTGCTCACTAAAGCAATTATATAAGTCAGCACTAAACATTAAAAGCACTACACCCTCACTCCCCACTGGCCCTTGTTTTCAATTATTAAGGAATTCCCAATATTATTCTAGCATGTCCAAAGGTCAGTTGTCAATCTCCTCTCGGTCCAGCTGGTGAATCTGGGAATCTTGAGGCAATGTTATAACTGCCTCATGTACACAGACAACCCTCTCCTCCTCCCACATAACACAAATACTTGAGAGATGTAGCTATTTAGCCAAACTGGAGGCTGAGCTCTCTCAACTCAGGACTGGCAAGACCAGACAGGAGGAGAAGGCAACTACACACACCACAAAACCAGCCTCACATAATGCTACAACACCACTGAATCAAACACATAAACACACAAAGACATACTCGAGGCTCTGAGTAAAATTTACCTAAACAGCAGAGGCCTCCAAAGCAGACACCCAAACAACTGCTACCTCAAGACACCCCACAAGCAACACATAAACCACAAAATCAGTGTGCAAAGCAGTCACAGCCCTTAAGGCCAAATACAACACCAAACATACTTGTCATAGGTGACTCCATAGTCAGACACACTGACATCCCACTCACCAGGCTGAACAAGGAGAGGGTCACAGTAAGCTGCCTATCAGGCCAGAATCCGCCACATAACACAAGCACTCGGGTCACTCCACGGCAAGTACAAATATGACACAGTCATTGTCCATGCTGGTGTGAACGACCTGAGACGTACCTCCCTGCCTCCCTGGACTACATGAAAAGAGACATAGAGGAGCTCTCTGATTATGTAGCCCAGGCAGGTATGACCCTGACCCTGAGCAGTATCCTTCCTTCACCAAGAATGATGCCACAATATAGAGACAAGATGATCAGCTTTAACAATTGGCTTAATGTCTGGTGTCATTCAAAGGGGATCCAGTGTCTGTCTGCCTGGGATGACATGCTTGACAAGCCACGCTGCTTCACAAGGGACGGCTTGCACCTGTCACCCCTGGGATTCCGGATATTGGCTAAGGCTCTTGCCACCCCCATAGTGCCTTTTAGGCAAGGCTCAAATTCTAAACCTACCACCCTAGAAAACAAAAATGGGAAGAAACTGAGGGTAATGCTGCTCAATGCCAGAAGTCTAAATCTCAAAATGCACGCACTCGAGGCCCTTCTCAGTATGGAGAACATCGATGTCTGTGCTGTAACTGAAACCTGGTTCAAGGCTCCTGAGAGCACCCTGGCACTATTAGGTTTTACCTCATATCATGCGTTCTGGCCCCAAAACCCAAACCACACCACAAAAGGAGGGGGTGTATCCATATTCATAAAGGATACCCACACCTCCAGGTTGGTGGCAATGCACGAAGCTTGAAACCATCCAGGTGCAACTAACCATAGGCAAAACTGCTCTACAAATTGTTGCATGCTACAGGCCACCCTCTCAAACTCAGGAACCCCACACAGCCTTCCTGAAGACACTGGAGGGTATAAATGTATCTCCAAACACCATCATATTGGGTGACTTCAACTACCTGAATATAGACTGGGAACATTACTCAAGCCCTAACTTTCTAGCCCAACGGTTCCTGGAGTTCATAAATTCAAATGCCATGGAACAGCTAGTCACTGTTCCCACGAGAGGAGAAAAAATACTAGATCTCATTATCACAAACATGGGGACAAAATGCTCCACACCGGAAGTATATCCCTCATTGGTGAGATCTGATCATAAACTAATCTCACTGGAAATCCACATCCCGCCCCCACCCCAAACAAAAAAGACCACAGTGAAGAACTTTTCTAAAGCAAACTTCACACTACTCAAGACTGGTTTGGTATCCTTCAAGGCCCCTGAGCCAGTGGAAACCACAACCCAAGCTGCGGGAGCCCTTACAAATGCCTTCTATGAACACCTCCAGGACTGCATGGATCAGGCAATCCCAAATAAAACCAAGACTGTTTCCACAAAGGGCAAACGTCCAGTCTGGTGGACCCCAGCCATTAACAAACTTTACAATAAGAGGAGAAAGCTATTACATCTTAGAACAAAATCCATAAAAGGGAAGTCACCCCTGATCATTATTAGTAAAAAAATACGAGCACTCATAAAATCAACTAAGGCCAATTTTGAGAGAAAAATTGCCATGGATTCAAAGGACAATCATAGGGCCTTTTTCAGCTATGTTAGGAACCTGGGTGAAAACTCCCAGATATGCTCAGAATTAGTCCAAAATGATACAAAAATCCCTGAATCCACAGACATTGCCAACATACTGGCAGACAGGTTCAGTGCAAACTTCACCCCCTCCCCTAAAGGAGAGATAACTATCCCAGTGGAGTGTAGCCTCCCAGACGTCTCAAATGCGCAGTTGAAAGCTGCTCTCTCTAAAGCTAAAAACACAGCATCAATGGGACCGGATGGTGTCCCGGGCTGTGTGCTACACGAGCTAGATGAGGAATTAAACCCGCACATAAGGCAGCTGTTTAATCTCAGCCTTACCACAGGATACGTGCCCAAGGAGTGGCGTATGGCAACTGTGGTCCCACTCCACAAAGGCGGTGCCTCTACGGACCCTGGTAATTACCGCCCCATAAGCTTGACAAGTCTAGTCTGCAAAGCTATGGAGAGGATCATAATGGAGCTCATAAACAAAGATATAGGGGACTTGCAGACATTGGACCCGACCCAGTTTAGGGCAGATCATGCCTTTTGAACTTGGTCGACTTCTTCAAAACAGTCACCAAGGCCATTGATGAGGGAAAGGCATTCCATACAGCCTACCTTGACCTTGCACACAATACCCCACTGGTATTGTAGAAAAACTTACCAGCTTAAATGTAAACCCATATGTCACAAGATGGGTTGCAAACTGGCTTAAGGACAGAACCCACAGGGTTAGAGTTGCTGGCGCTATGTCAGACTCCAAGCCGGTCACAAGTGGTGTCCCACAGGGCTCGGTCCTTGGCCCCCTATTGTTCGGCATCTACTTCTCAGAAGTACAGGCCAACATGGAAGGACTTTGGCTGACAAAGCTTGCAGACGACTGCAAACTGGGTGCCATAGTGGAAAGTGCATCGGACACGGATATCCTTCAGAAGGGACTCACGGAAACAGATAGCTGGTGCCAGAGCCATGGCCTGAAGTTAAACGCCAAAAAATGTATAGTCATACCCTTCGGGAAAAACAAGGTAACCCCAAGCTACCATATAGGTGGCAATCCACTAAGCACAGAAGAGGTTATCAGGGACCTGGGGACCCAGGTTGACAGTGGCCTTTCTTTTGACACTCACATTGCTAAAGTGGTTAGAAAGACCTTCTACATTGCCCACCTGATCATGAAAGGATTCACATCCAGATCTAGTGAGGTTAATGTTCCCCTGTACTCTTCACTTATCAGACCAATGATCGAGTACAATGCCCCATTCGGGATGTATCTCACCCGACATCTGCAGCAATTGGAGAGTCCCCAAAAGTTCCTCACCAAAAGGATAAAGGGACTCCAAAATCTGTCATATGCTGCCAGATTGAAGAAACTCCAGCTCTATTCAGTCGCATACCGTCTGCTCAGAGGTGACATGTGCCTGACATACAAGGCCATGTCCAACCCGGAATTAATGGACATGCTCCACCTCAAAATCCAAATCCACCAAAACCACTAGAGCAAGCGACTTAAACCTTAGCACGGATATAAATAGGACATGCCGGAGGGATAGATTTATCACTCAGAGACTCCCTATGCTGTGGAATAAAATCCCGGTCCATGTGAGGCAGAGCACCTCGCTGGCTCTGTTCAAGAGAAATCTTGACCTGTGGATGGGAGATTCATCTCTGTGTCACTGCTGGACAGAAGCACAACAAACTAATGGGCACAGTATTTTTTCATATAAGGGGTGGCGTAAGCCACAAAACTTTGGGCTAGGCTTATAAATGCCTTAGGGCAGATAGCCTAGTATAAACCTATGAACCTATGAACCTATATAATTCAGGATATGTAGACAAACACACATCCTGTCATACTAGTAACTTTCTAAGTTTGTAACAGGAAGTCAGGACATGTCACCGATGGAAAGCAGGCAGAAACAAATCTTTTACCCTGCTGCTGTCATTTGCTGGTCAGTGCTGGCAGATTTTACTGCCTAGCTTGAGGCCAGACTTTAACTACTTAAGCAGGAGATGCATAAGATTTGTTAAAATAATCTCCAGTGCCACGCTAGAGCTTAATTTTTCCTGAATATCAGAGTACAATCACTGTGCTCCTTGCACTACAATATAAATAACTCTCACTATCTCTCATGCTGTACCCCTTACAGTGCAAGTATCAGTGTCAGTGTCCTTCAACATCATCTAAGATTTTACTTGGTGTTTTGCAATAATTTGTTAAGTCCTTAGATTTTGAAATATTAATGCATGTACAGAAACAGTGTTTCATAATTAATGTCAAACAACAAGCAATATATCTAGTACAGTACATTGCACATGGACAGTAACAATTTATTTCTCTGTCTCTAATTATGACCCTTCACACTCTGTCTCTCATTAATACGTAGCTCACTCAGCTATGGAAATATGAATGTAAATAGGAAAATACAAGTAACAAGTGAAAAAGTCCATGCAGATCAGTCTTCTACCCTTTGGCAAATGTAGAATTAAATAAAATAAAATGCCATAAAAATGACAAGAACTATGTTGGTTTATTTATTCATTAAGATGTGTTAATTGGGTAAGTGGACTGGTCCCAGGACTATTTTCAGCCACAACCCAAGCCATCAGGCAAGACAACATACAGATAATCACTAGTATACAGTAATAACTCGCTTGTCCAAACCTATTAATAGAGGTACACTCTGTAAATACCCAGTAGCAGAACTTGAAGGAACACCTTCACAGTACCTATACATACCGCACGCAGTATATTCATACAGTACTAAGTAGTAGAATACCAGTGCAGATGAAAATAGCTGTACAACGACAGTATCTTGTGGCACAGAGTGGAGTCTGCTTAGTAATACAGTATGCCAAGTAAATTATTAAAGAATGAAGAACAGCAAGGAGGATGGTGGTTTGGCAATGAGCACATTTTAAAAAAAGGTTCGGGATAATGTTCATCCATAGCAGTAAAACAGCAGCATTTAGATAGTTCTTGTAGGTATAACTTTAGCTGTTTGTAAAATTGAGAAATGTCTAGTTTACCTATCTTTTCATGGAAGGAGTTACAGATTGCAAGAACTAGTTTAGAGAAAGATATTTTCCAAGAAGAGAGGAAAATGGGAGGCCAAATGAGTTATATGGCATTGTAATGTCTTAGAAGTATATTGGTCTGGAGCAGTAATTTGCAGTGAGGTGGAGGTAATAGGAGTCATGAAGGAGTTTACAAGTGAGGCCGTACTAGAAAACCAACTGAAAGAGGTACAATGGTAATCTTGGTCATGTGCAAGGTGTATGAACATCACTTGCTTTCTTCGTTTGCATTTTTTCTTTGGAGTGTGCAAGTATTGTGGGAGGCTGTCAGTGTAAAAATGGGGAGGCCATATCCAAGGCATGGTATGAATGCATTCAGTACAAGGTTCCTTATGGCTCCCAGTGTCAGAAGTTGTATAGTTGTGGGCATATTTTAGCTGATTTACTTTTTTTTTTTTTTTTGTAATTGTTGCCAAGTATATGCTTGAAAGTCTGGTGAAGGATCAATTAGAATGTCCAGGTATTCTGCTTTTCCACTGCAGTAAGAGGGTGCCATTGGGATCAGTTATTATAGGTCAGGGGATATTATGAAGCTTTTTGGTGGTGGTGCCAAATAACATGGCATTATATGTAAGCATATCTATTTCAAGTTTTTAGTGCCAAACCATTTCCAGAGTAAAGAAAATTCAGCTTGAAGAGAGTTTTGCAGTTGTATTGCATCATTGTGTCAATTATTTAAAACTCTGTCGTCAGCATAAAGTAGAATTTGGCACTGAGGAAGGTCAGTAGAAGGGTTGTTTATGGATAAGGAAAATAGGAGTGGACATTGACTGACCCTTGTGAGACATATGGAGAGTAAGCAAGACTATAAATGTGTGTCCCTGAGGAGATAATGAATGATCTATTGGCGAGATAGCTTTTAAACCAGATACTGGCATTATCATAGAAACCATTGTGTGCTAGTTAATATAACCTCTGCAGTGCAGCCTAGACACTCAGTCTTGGTGTCATTTGGTTTTCATACCTTGCCCTTTCATCAACTGCCTATTATTATTCTGTAAATCACTTGGATAAGGCAATAGCATTTAGGGGTAAGTGGCATATATGAACCAGAATGCAAACTACTGCAGTTACTACCATGTTGTTTGGCACAAATTAAACATGAAGCCCAGGACTTTTGAAATACTAAAAAGGTGCTTCATAGAGTTTATCCTAGCCTTCTCTAAGTCCATTGGGATGCATTCTGGGTGAAGCTTAATATCCAGGCCATTTGCAATTGTCAAGATCTGCACACAAAAAGCATCATATGAAAGTAAATGTTTAGATGCCATTAGGACATCCACAAGTGGGGCATAGAGAGTGTTCTCCTTCTCCTTAGCAGCCCATTGATTGCATATACCTGCTGACATAAGTATGAACAGGTAGGGAATGTCATCCATCCCCCATCAGGTGCTACGCTCCAGATCCTTCAGAGTAATTTGTGCATTTAAGAGGAGTATGCTTCTGGGCTCATCACCTTTGTTGATGTTATAGAGGAAAAACATATCACTCCTCTAAGGAACATCAGCCAGAGTAAGACTACCAAGGTTATAGAATGTAAGATAGATTTCATATGTTCATCCACTTTTGTCTGTTTCTGTGGATGGCATGGTAAGTTTTCTATTGGAAGGCAGGTGGTTCTCACCAAGCAACAGCAACACAATAATGCAAGACTGTAAATGTGAAGTTGTTCAATCTCGACGTTCATTCTTGACTGATGGGTTTGGAGCCGATCCATCGGCTCCAATACGGCCAATTGCAAAGCTCGAGATCTTCCAGTAGCTTGAGGCCAAGCCCCACATCCCATGATGCACTGTGAATTACCTCAAATCTAGTTTGCCACGGCATCTGATCAGAGGCTCCAGTGAAAGCTCGAGCCAGTACAATTTGAAAACTTTCATATTTAGCAGTTGGTTTAATAATTTTTACTAAACTTTTGATAAATAAGTTAGATAGTTAGGTAGTTAGCTTTTATAGCTTCCTTGAAGCTCACCTTCCCGTGTGTTGTTATTTTAATCTTAAAATATCGGCCTCGTGTGTTTCGGCCTAGTTTTCTCATAGTGTGTGTTTAAGTAGTTTTTCTAGTGGCTATAAACAGCCTTTTTCTATTCAGCAACAACAAAAGCAAAAAACAGTGAGTCCCAGCTCTACTTTCCGTATCTTGAAATTTATTCAGCTCAATCAAATTTCTCTAGCCTGCCACAGCCTTTATAGAGTAAAACATTCTAGCTTCTAAAAAATCACAATATATACAACATAAAACAATTGATTCAATTAAACAATCAATTAATTAAAATATAGACATTAAATATTTAAAGTCACAATACTAAATAAGGCTTTGCCAATTGCATTCTCTATTTAAACCATAGGAAATAAAGTGCCATATTTCATAATCAAAATAGACTCTGTCTGTCTTAATACATTCTTTTGATATTCTGTATTATTATAATAAAGTAATACATGTTCCAATACAGTAACTTTCATACAATCAATGCTACCATCATGTACAGAATTGAAATGTTCAGCAATAGAACTATTTAATTTTTTTATTTTTCACATCTCTAACATGCTCCTTGATCCTGTCCGCTAGCATTCTCTTTTTTTAGTTTCACCAATATAATACTACACGAGCAAAAAATAACATATATTATTCCTTTACTCAAACAGGAGTATTTGGCTCTAGTAGTAAAATTTTTTTTATTAATCTTACCCACCTCAGTAACTATATGCTTACAAATGGAACAATTACCACAGGGAAAAGTTCCTAACATTGGTATTGATTAACATATTAATCTTAGGTTCCTTATAAATACTATGTACCAAGAAATCTTGAAGGGTTTTGCCTTTTTTATACGATATAACCAACTTGCTATCTTTTAAAGAAACAATTTCTTTTTTAATGAAATTCCAATACTTTTTAACCAATCCATTAACAGTACAGGAGAAATTAGTATGCTTCATAACAAAACATCTTCTCTTCATTTGATTTGTTTTTATTATAATTATTATTATTATATCCACTATCAAATTTATTTATAACATTATTATTTTTAAATACCTTTTTAAACTGTTCTTAACATCTATTAAATTATTTCCTCTAGTTATAAACATTTCAGCTGCCTTAAGAGCTTCATCATAAGCCAATTTAATATCAGTATTTAACCTTTTAATTCTAATAAATTCTCCATAAGGAATAGCTGTTAAGGTATGAGAAGGGTGGCAACTATTACCACATATTTTCCAACTAATTTCATTAAATTTTCTATAGATTCCAGTGTGTATTGGATGGCATTTTATACCCTCAAGAGTAATGTCTAAAAAATTTACTTGAGAACCCATTTGTATATCACTAAAATTAATGCCATATTGGTTGTTATTTAATTCATCAATAAATTGTCTAGATAAATTTAAGCCCTTACAGATGAAAATTAAATCGTCAATAAATCTATAATATTTTATAACATATTTTTTAAAAAAATGTTGTCTATACAAAAATTCATTTTCAAACATTCCCATAAATAAGTTCGCATAAGCCGGGCAAAGCAGCTCCATAGCTGTTCCCATCAGCTGTTTATACAAAACGCCATTAAATTCAAAGATATTATTTGTTAAACAGAATTCCACCAATTCTAATATATAATAAGTATTGGGACTCTGGCCAAAAAAAAACTTAATAGCTTCCAAACCCAAAGTATGAGAAATATTCGTATAAAGACTCACTACATCAACAGTAATAAAATACATTCCTTCTGTCCAATATATATCTTTAATTTTTGAAGGAAATCAGGTGTCCTTAATATACTGAAGATAACAACAAAACCTTTTAAGCAAAATTTCATGTAACAAAGTACATAAATTATAAGTAAAAACATAAGCTGACACAATGGCGATCAGGTGGTCTCTCCAAATTTTTATGGACCTTAGGCAAGCAAAGAAATTTGGCTACCTTATTATTTTTAATTATTATTTTATGATCAACATCCGTTTGGTGAAGTAGTGTAACCTAATGCCTTTATGTAATAAAGCATTAAAGTCAACTTCTGCCTTCTTTAAACATGAAATATTTATTTTAAGATATACAGCTTTGTTATCAAGGTGGTTCATGCACATGTTATAGTAATCATAAGAATTCAGTACAACCAATTTACCCCTTATCCGACGGTTTAAAAACTATGTTATTATTATTACTTAATAACTGCAGTTTACTCCATTCTGTTTTGTTAAATTATAACAATGTTTTGTCTCATAAAATCTTCCAATTCTTTATCCAACATTATATTCAACATAGATTCAAACTTTTGTATATTAGAATTTTACAAGGAGGTAAAAAGAACTACTAGTTTTAACATACTTGTATCCAATATACTATAAGCATTGCTTACATTCTCATCATCCAAAGACAAGAATAAAAGCTCGTCACTTTCAATATCACTATTAGATGTCTGTGCAATAAAACAGTTAACATCATTGCTAGGACAATGGTTTCGTCTATAAAAATATTCCCTTAAATTCATCTTGCGACACAACTGAAATAATTCTATCTTCAACTCATGTTTTTAGGAAAACAAGTAGGCACAAATTTAAGCCCTTTTTCCAGAATGGAAAGTTCTATGTTATCAAAGTTGTAGTTAGACAAATTAACCACATAACTACTAGTTAAAGTGTCATTATTTAGGTTATGTCCATCTACCTTTTTGTATCGATCCATCGCCCAGTCTCTATGGCATTCTGAGTTGGTCCATCTCCTTTTCCTCGGATTGGCATGATGCCCATTGGGTTCGAATATGTCTTCGAAATGCTTCTGAGTTTGCATCTCCCTAGTAGGTCTGGGAAGTTCTCTCTGTCGTCTTCTTCCACGATGCTCCACTCTCACCGACAGGAAGCTTTTTATTTTTAAATGGCTCAGGAAAACAGATTTACTCTCTGAAAGGACACATTCTTTTCCTAATCCTCTGATTACTAGAGAACACAAATGCCCTCTTGTGTTCATAGTCTCTATGTCTCTGGTTAATTTATATTTCTTTCGGTCTACCAGGTCTTTTTCATAATTGGTCAGTTTCATATTAATACTCACAAGAAAATTTTCTAATGTGGCACTGGAAGTAATATTAACTAATTGTTCACAAACTTGTTTAGTTTCAATAACAAGTTTATCTTTCTTTACATTGTCTCTTTCAATTAAAATAGAGACCCATTCAGCACTAGCGGTGTGCAGCTGCTATCCACCGTTCATGAAATTTAAGTTCCAGCTCATCCGTGAGGTCATATGGTGTAGATGGATTCTTAATTGACCTCAAACCTCGTGGTGTGATGTCTAATTCGGCATATCTTTCTAAACTGCCAATGTTATAAAAATAGATGTCTCTTTAAAAATTAACTTTTCAAGTCTAGAACACAAGTCTTGTGTATCAGGATTATCAGAGATATCAGTTTTCTTGCCTACCATTGCAAAATGGATTAACAGTGGTTCTCTTTTGGGAATTCTCCCATTTTCTCATAATGCCCATACCAGAGCCTCCTGGAGCTTCAGGAATCACATTCTTAGGTACCAGACTGAACAGTATCAGCATCGATTAGTTTGTGAAACATTATTACGATTATTAGTGTCACCATTACGATGAAACATTTCCATACCCGTTTCTCTGAAAATACGTGGAAAGGAGCACATGGACTCACTAGTCATAATGAAAAAAACAACACAAGTAAAAAGTTATTCAGCAACAACAAAAACAAAAAACAGTGAGTCCCAGCTCTACTTTCCGTATCTTGAAATTTATTCAGTTCAATCAAATTTCTCTAGCGCCTTGGCCACAGCCTTTACAGAGTAAAACATTCTAGCTTCTAAAAAATCACAATATATACAACATAAAACAATTGATTCAATTAAACAATCAATTAATTAAAATATAGACATTAAATATTTAAAGTCACAATACTAAATAAGGCTTTGCCAATTGCATTCTCTATTTAAACCATAGGGAAATAAAGTGCCATATTTCATAATCAAAATAGACTCTTTCTGTCTTAATACATTCTTTTGATATTCCGTATTATTATAATAAAGTAATACATGTTCCAATACAGTAACTTTCATACAATCAATGCTACCATCATGTACAGAATGGAAATGTTCAGCAATAGGACTATTTAATTTTTTTATTTTTCACATCTCTAACATGCTCCTTGATCCTGTCCGCTAGCATTCTCTTAGTTTCACCAATATAATACTTACTACACGAGCAAAAAATAACATATATTATTCCTTTACTCAAACAGGAGTATTTGGCTCTAGTAGTAAAATTTTTTTTATTAATCTTACCCACCTCAGTAACTATATGCTTACAAATGGAACAGTTACCACAGGGAAAGGTTCCCACAACATTGGTATTGATTAACATATTAATCTTAGGTTCCTTATAAATGCTATGTACCAAGAAATCTTGAAGGCTTTTGCCTTTTTTTATACGATATAACCAACTTGGTATCTTTTAAAGAAACAATTTCTTTTTTAATGAAATTCCAATACTTTTTAACCAATCCATTAACAGTACAGGAAAAATTAGTATGCTTCGTAACAAAAAACATCTTCTCTTCATTTGATTTGTTTTTATTATAACTATTATTATTATATCCACTATCAAATTTATTTGTAACATTATTATTTTTAAATACCTTATTAAAACTGTTCTTAACATCTATTAAATTATATCCTCTAGTTATAAACATTTCAGCTGCCTTAAGAGCTTCATCATAAGCTAATTTAATATCAGTATTTAACCTTTTAATTCTAATAAATTCTCCATAAGGAATAGCTGTTAAGGTATGAGAAGGGTGGCAACTATTACCACATATTTTCCAACTAATTTAATTAAATTTTCTATAGATTCCAGTGTGTATTGGATGGCAATTTATACCCTCAAGAGTAATGTCTAAAAAATTAACTTGAAAACCCATTTGTATATCACTAAAATTAATGCCATATTGGTTGTTATTTAATTCATCAATAAATTGTCTAGATAAATTTAAGCCGCCCTTACAGATGAAAATTAAATCGTCAATAAATCTATAATATTTTATAACATATTTTTTAAAAAAATGTTGTCTATACAAAAATTCATTTTCAAACATTCCCATAAATAAATTTGCATAAGCCGGGGCAAAAGCAGCTCCCATGGCTGTTCCCATCAGCTGTTTATACAAAACGCCATTAAATTCAAAGATATTATTTGTTAAACAGAATTCCACCAATTCTAATATATAATAAGTTTTGGGACTCTCACCCAGAAAAAATTTAATGGCTTCCAAACCCAAAATATGAGAAATATTCGTGTAAAGACTCACTATATCAGCAGTAATAAAATACATTCCTTCTGTCCAATATATATCTTTAATTTTTTGAAGGAAATCGTAGGAGTCCTTAATATCTGAAGATAACAACAAAACCTTTTTAAGAAAAAAAAAATTTCCCAATATAGCTCACTCAGCTATGGAAATATGAATGTAAATAGGAAAATACAAGTAACAAGTGAAAAAGTCCATGCAGATCAGTCTTCTACCCTTTGGCAAATGTAGAATTAAATAAAATAAAATGCCATAAAAATGACAAGAACTATGTTGGTTTATTTATTTATTAAGATGTGTTAATTGGGTAAGTGGACTGGTCCCAGGACTATTTTCAGCCACAACCCAGGCCATCAGGCAAGACAACATACAGATAATCACTAGTATACAGTAATAACTTGCTTGTCCAGACCTATTAATAAAGGTACACTCTGTAAATACCTAGAAGCAGAACTTGAAGGAACACCTTCACAGTACCTATACATACCGCACGCAGTATATTCATACAGTAATAAGTAGTAGAATACCAGTGCAGATGAAAATAGCTGTACGACAGTATCTTGTGGCACAGAGTGGAGTCTGCTTAGTAATACAGTATGCCAAGTAAATTATTAAAGAATGAAGAACAGCAAGGAGGATGGTGGTTTGGCAATGAGCACATTTTAAAAAAGGTTCGGGATAGTGTTCATCCATAGCAGTAAAACAGCAGCATTTAGATAGTTCTTGTAGCTATAACTTTAGCTGTTTGTAAAATTGAGAAATGTCTAGTTTACCTATCTTTTCATGGAAGGAGTTACAGATTGCAAGAACTAGTTTAGAGAAAGATATTTTCCAAGAAGAGAGGAAAATGGGAGGCCTAATGAGTTATATGGCATTGTAATGTCTTAGAAGTATATTGGTCTGGAGCAGTAATTTGCAGTGAGGTGGAGGTAATAGGAGTCATGAAGGAGTTTACAAGTGAGGCCGTACTAGAAAACCAACTGAAAGAGGTACAATGGTAATCTTGGTCATGTGCAAGGTGTATGAACATCACTTGTTTTCTTCGTTTGCATTTTTCTTTGAGTGCAAGTATTGTGGGAGGCTGTCAGTGTAAAATGGGGAGGCCATATCCAAGGCATGGTATGAATGCATTCAGTACAAGGTTCCTTATGGCTCCCAGTGTCAGAAGTTGTATAGTTTGTGGGCACATTTTAGCTGATTTACTTTTTTTTTTTTTTTTTTTTTTTTTTTTTGTAGTTGTTGCTAAGTATATGCTTGAAAGGCTGGTGAAGGATCAATTAGAATGTCCAGGTATTCTGCTTTTCCAGGGGTGCCATTGGGATCAGTTATTATAGGTCAGGGGATATTATGAAGCTTTTTGGTGGTGGTGCCAAATAACATGGCATTATATGTAAGCATATCTATTTCAAGTTTTTAGTGCCAAACCATTTCCAGAGTAAAGAAATTCAGCTTGAAGAGAGTTTTGCAGTTGTATTGCCTCATTGTGTCAATTATTTAAAACTCTGTTGTCAGCATAAAGTAGAATTTGGCACTGAGGAAGGTCAGTAGAAGGGTTGTTTATGGATAAGGAAAATAGGAGTGGACATTGACTGACCCTTGTGAAACATATGGAGAGTAAGCAAGACTATAAATGTGTGTCCCTGAGGAGATAATGAATGATCTATTGGCGAGATAGCTTTTAAATCAGATACTGGCATTATCATAGAAACCATTGTGTGCTAGTTAATATAACCTCTGCAGTGCAGCCTAGACACTCAGTCTTGGTGTCATTTGGTTTTCATACCTTACCCTTTCATCAACTGCTTATTATTATTGTGTAAATCACTTGGATAAGGCAATAGCATTTAGGGGTAAGTGGCATATATGAACCTGAATGCAAACTACTGCAGTTACTACCATGTTGTTTGGCACAAATTTAAACATGAAGCCCAGGACTTTTGAAATACTAAAAAGGTGCTTCATAGAGTTTATCCTAGTCTTCTCTAAGTCCATTAGGATGTATTCTGGGTGAAGCTTAATATCCAGGCCATTTGCAACTGTCAAGATCTGCACATAAAAAACATCATATGAAAGTAAATGTTTAGATGCCATTAGGACATCCACAAGTGGGGCATAGAGAGTGTTCTCCTTCTTCCTTAGCAGCCAATTGATTGCATATACCTGCTGACATAAGTATGAACAGGTAGGGAATGTCATCCATCCCCCATCAGGTGCTACGCTCCAGATCCTTCAGAGTAATTTGTGCATTTAAGAGGAGTGTGCTTCTGGGCTCATCACCTTTGTTGATGTTATAGAGGAAAAACTTATCACTCCTCTAAGGAACATCAGCCAGAGTAAGACTACCAAGGTTATAGAATGTAAGATAGATTTCATATGTTCATCCACTTTTGTCTGTTTCTGTGGATGGCATGGTAAGTTTTCTATTGGAAGGCAGGTGGTGCTCACCAAGCAACAGCCACACAATAATGCAAGACTGTAAATGTGAAGTTGTTCAATCTCAACATGCATTCTTAACTGATGGGTTCGGAGCCGATCCATCGGCTCCAATACGGCCAATTGCAAAGCTCGAGATCTTCCAGTAGCTTGAGGCCAAGCCCCATATCCCATGATGCACTGTGAATTACCTCAAATCTAGTTTGCCACGGCATCTGATCAGAGGTTCCAGTGAAAGCTCGAGCCAGTACAATTTGAAAACTTTCATATTTAGCAGTTGGTTTAATAATTTTTACTAAACTTTTGATAAATAAGTTAGATAGTTAGGTAGTTAGCTTTTATAGCTTCCTTGAAGCTCACCTTCCCATGTGTTGTTATTTTAATCTTAAAATATCGGCCTCGTGTGTTTCAGCCTAGTTTTCTCTTAGTGTGTGTTTAAGTAGTTTTTCTAGTGGCTATAAACAGCCTTTTTCTATTCAGCAACAACAAAAGCAAAAAACAGTGAGTCCCAGCTCTACTTTCCGTATCTTGAAATTTATTCAGCTCAATCAAATTTCTCTAGCGCCTCGGCCACAGCCTTTATAGAGTAAAACATTCTAGCTTCTAAAAAATCACAATATATACAACATAAAACAATTGATTCAATTAAACAATCAATTAATTAAAATATAGACATTAAATATTTAAAGTCACAATACTAAATAAGGCTTTGCCAATTGCATTCTCTATTTAAACCATAGGGAAATAAAGTGCCATATTTCATAATCAAAATAGACTCTGTCTGTCTTAATACATTCTTTTGATATTCTGTATTATTATAATAAAGTAATACATGTTCCAATACAGTAACTTTCATACAATCAATGCTACCATCATGTACAGAATTGAAATGTTCAGCAATAGAACTATTTAATTTTTTTATTTTTCACATCTCTAACATGCTCCTTGATCCTGTCCGCTAGCATTCTCTTAGTTTCACCAATATAATACTACACGAGCAAAAAATAACATATATTATTCCTTTACTCAAACAGGAGTATTTGGCTCTAGTAGTAAAATTTTTTTTATTAATCTTACCCACCTCAGTAACTATATGCTTACAAATGGAACAATTACCACAGGGAAAAGTTCCCACAACATTGGTATTGATTAACATATTAATCTTAGGTTCCTTATAAATACTATGTACCAAGAAATCTTGAAGGCTTTTGCCTTTTTTATACGATATAACCAACTTGGTATCTTTTAAAGAAACAATTTCTTTTTTAATGAAATTCCAATACTTTTTAACCAATCCATTAACAGTACAGGAGAAATTAGTATGCTTCATAACAAAAAACATCTTCTCTTCATTTGATTTGTTTTTATTATAATTATTATTATTATATCCACTATCAAATTTATTTATAACATTATTATTTTTAAATACCTTTTTAAAACTGTTCTTAACATCTATTAAATTATTTCCTCTAGTTATAAACATTTCAGCTGCCTTAAGAGCTTCATCATAAGCCAATTTAATATCAGTATTTAACCTTTTAATTCTAATAAATTCTCCATAAGGAATAGCTGTTAAGGTATGAGAAGGGTGGCAACTATTACCACATATTTTCCAACTAATTTCATTAAATTTTCTATAGATTCCAGTGTGTATTGGATGGCATTTTATACCCTCAAGAGTAATGTCTAAAAAATTTACTTGAGAACCCATTTGTATATCACTAAAATTAATGCCATATTGGTTGTTATTTAATTCATCAATAAATTGTCTAGATAAATTTAAGCCCTTACAGATGAAAAATTAAATCAATAAATCTATAATATTTTATAACATATTTTTTAAAAAAATGTTGTCTATACAAAAATTCATTTTCAAACATTCCCATAAATAAGTTCGCATAAGCCGGGGCAAAAGCAGCTCCCATAGCTGTTCCCATCAGCTGTTTATACAAAACGCCATTAAATTCAAAGATATTATTTGTTAAACAGAATTCCACCAATTCTAATATATAATAAGTTTTGGGACTCTCGCCAAAAAAAAATTTAATAGCTTCCAAACCCAAAGTATGAGAAATATTCGTATAAAGACTCACTACATCAACAGTAATAAAATACATTCCTTCTGTCCAATATATATCTTTAATTTTTTGAAGGAAATCGTAGGTGTCCTTAATATACGAAGATAACAACAAAACCTTTTTAAGCAAAATTTCATGTAACAAAGTACATAAATTATAAGTAAAAAAAACATAAGCTGACACAATAGGACGATCAGGTGGTCTCTCCAAATTTTTATGGACCTTAGGCAAGCAAAGAAATTTGGCTACCTTATTATTTTTAATTATTATTTTATGATCAACATCCGTTTTGGTGAAGTAGTGTAACCTAATGCCTTTATGTAATAAAGCATTAAAGTCAACTTCTGCCTTCTTTAAACATGAAATATTTATTTTAAGATATACAGCTTTGTTATCAAGGTGGTTCATGCACATGTTATAGTAATCATAAGAATTCAGTACAACCAATTTACCCCCCTTATCCGACGGTTTAAAAACTATGTTATTATTATTACTTAATAACTGCAGTTTACTCCATTCTGTTTTTGTTAAATTATAACAATGTTTTTGTCTCATAAAATCTTCCAATTCTTTATCCAACATTATATTCAACATAGATTCAAACTTTTGTATATTAGAATTTTTACAAGGAGGTAAAAAAGAACTACTAGTTTTTAACATACTTGTATCCAATATACTATAAGCATTGCTTACATTCTCATCATCCGAAAGACAAGAATAAAAGCTCTCGTCACTTTCAATATCACTATTAGATGTCTGTGCAATAAAACAGTTAACATCATTGCTAGGACAATGGTTTCGTCTATAAAAATATTCCCTTAAATTCATCTTGCGACACAACTGAAATAATTCTATCTTCAACTCATGTTTTTTAGGAAAACAAGTAGGCACAAATTTAAGCCCTTTTTCCAGAATGGAAAGTTCTATGTTATCAAAGTTGTAGTTAGACAAATTAACCACATAACTACTAGTTAAAGTGTCATTATTTAGGTTATGTCCATCTACCTTTTTTGTATCGTCCATCGCCCGAGTCTCTATGGCATTCTGAGTTGGTCCATCTCCTTTTCCTCGGATTGGCATGATGCCCATTGGGTTCCGAATATGTCTTCCGAAATGCTTCTGAGTTTGCATCTCCTAGTAGGTCTGGGAAGTTCTCTCTGTCGTCTTCTTCCAACGACGATGCTCCACTCTCACCCGACAGGAAGCTTTTATTTTTAAATGGCTCGGAAAACAGATTTACTCTCTGAAAGGACACATTCTTTTTCCTAATCCTCTGATTACTAGAGAACACAAATGCCCTCTTGTGTTCATAGTCTCGTATGTCTCTGGTTAATTTATATTTCTTTCGGTCTACCAGGTCTTTTTCATAATTGGTCAGTTTCATATTAATACTCACAAGAAAATTTTCTAATGTGGCACTGGAAGTAATATTAACTAATTGTTCACAAACTTGTTTAGTTTCAATAACAAGTTTATCTTTCTTTACATTGTCTCTTTCAATTAAAATAGAGACCCATTCAGCACTACAACGGTGTGCAGCTGCTATCCACCGTTCATGAAATTTAAGTTCCAGCTCATCCGTGAGGTCATATGGTGTAGATGGATTCTTAATTGACCTCAAACCTCGTGGTGTGATGTCTAATTCGGCATATCTTTCTAAACTGCCAATGTTATAAAAAATAGATGTCTCTTTAAAAATTAACTTTTCAAGTCTAGAACACAAGTCTTGTGTATCAGGATTATCAGAGATATCAGTTTTCTTGCCTACCATTGCAAATGGATTAACAGTGGTTCTCTTTTGGGAATTCTCCCATTTTCTCATAATGCCCATACCAGAGCCTCCTGGAGCTTCAGGAATCACATTCTTCGTGCCAGACTGAACAGTATCAGCATCGTTAGTTTGTGAAACATTGTTACGATTATTAGTGTCACCATTACGATGAAACATTTCCATACCCGTTTCTCTGAAAATACGTGGAAAGGAGCACATGGACTCACTAGTCATAATGAAAAAACAACACAAGTAAAAAGTTATTCAGCAACAACAAAAGCAAAAAACAGTGAGTCCCAGCTCTACTTTCCGTATCTTGAAATTTATTCAGCTCAATCAAATTTCTCTAGCGCCTCGGCCACAGCCTTTATAGAGTAAAACATTCTAGCTTCTAAAAAATCACAATATATACAACATAAAACAATTGATTCAATTAAACAATCAATTAATTAAAATATAGACATTAAATATTTAAAGTCACAATACTAGATAAGGCTTTGCCAATTGCATTCTCTATTTAAACCATAGGGAAATAAAGTGCCATATTTCATAATCAAAATAGACTCTTTCTGTCTTAATACATTCTTTTGATATTCCGTATTATTATAATGAAGTAATACATGTTCCAATATAGTAACTTTCATACAATCAATGCTACCATCATGTACAGAATTGAAATGTTCAGCAATAGGACTATTAAATTTTTTATTTTTCACATCTCTAATATGCTCTTTAATCCTGTCCACTAGCATTCTCTTAGTTTCACCAATATAATACTTACTACACGAGCAAAAAATAACATATATTATTCCTTTACTCAAACAGGAGTATTTGGCTCTAGTAGTAAAATTTTTTTTATTAATCTTACCCACCTCAGTAACTATATGCTTACAAATGGAACAGTTACCACAGGGAAAGGTTCCCACAACATTGGTATTGATTAACATATTAATCTTAGGTTCCTTATAAATGCTATGTCCCAAGAAATCTTGAAGGCTTTTGCCTTTTTTATACGATATAACCAACGTGGTATCTTTTAAAGAAACAATTTCTTTTTTAATGAAATTCCAATACTTTTTAACCAATCCATTAACAGTACAGGAGAAATTAGTATGCTTCATAACAAAAAACATCTTCTCTTCATTTGATTTGTTTTTATTATAATTATTATTATTATATCCACTATCAAATTTATTTATAACATTATTATTTTTAAATACCTTATTAAAACTGTTCTTAACATCTATTAAATTATATCCTCTAGTTATAAACATTTCAGCTGCCTTAAGAGCTTCATCATAAGCTAATTTAATATCAGTATTTAACCTTTTAATTCTAATAAATTCTCCATAAGGAATAGCTGTTAAGGTATGAGAAGGGTGGCAACTATTACCACATATTTTCCAACTAATTTAATTAAATTTTCTATAGATTCCAGTGTGTATTGGATGGCAATTTATACCCTCAAGAGTAATGTCTAAAAAATTAACTTGAAAACCCATTTGTATATCACTAAAATTAATGCCATATTGGTTGTTATTTAATTCATCAATAAATTGTCTAGATAAATTTAAGCCGCCCTTACAGATGAAAATTAAATCGTCAATAAATCTATAATATTTTATAACATATTTTTTAAAAAAATGTTGTCTATACAAAAATTCATTTTCAAACATTCCCATAAATAAGTTCGCATAAGCCGGGGCAAAAGCAGCTCCCATAGCTGTTCCCATCAGCTGTTTATACAAAACGCCATTAAATTCAAAGATATTATTTGTTAAACAGAATTCCACCAATTCTAATATATAATAAGTTTTGGGACTCTCGCCCCAAAAAAATTTAATAGCTTCCAAACCCAAAGTATGAGAAATATTCGTATAAAGACTCACTACATCAGCAGTAATAAAATACATTCCTTCTGTCCAATATATATCTTTAATTTTTTGAAGGAAATCGTAGGAGTCCTTAATATACGAAGATAACAACAAAACCTTTTTAAGCAAAATTTCATGTAACAAAGTACATAAATTATAAGTAAAAAAAACATAAGCTGACACAATAGGACGACCAGGTGGTCTCTCCAAATTTTTATGGACCTTAGGCAAGCAAAAAAATTGTGCTACCTTATTATTTTTAATTATTATTTTACGATCAACATCCGTTTTGGTGAAGTAGTGTAACCTAATGCCTTTATGTAATAAAGCATTAAAGTCAACTTCTGCCTTCTTTAAACATGAAATATTTATTTTAAGATATACAGCTTTGTTATCAAGGTGGTTCATGCACATGTTATAGTAATCATAAGAATTCAGTACAACCAATTTACCCCCCTTATCCGACGGTTTAAAAACTATGTTATTATTATTACTTAATAACTGCAGTTTACTCCATTCCGTTTTTGTTAAATTATAACAATGTTTTTTTCTCATAAAATCTTCCAATTCTTTATCCAACATTATATTCAACATAGATTCAAACTTTTGTATATTAGAATTTTTACAAGGAGGTAAAAAAGAACCACTAGTTTTTAACATACTTGTATCCAATATACTATAAGCATTGCTTACATTCTCATCATCCGAAAGACAAGAATAAAAGCTCTCATCACTTTCAATATCACTATTAGATGTCTGTGCAATAAAACAGTTAACATCATTGCTAGGACAATGGTTTCGTCTATAAAAATATTCCCTTAAATTCATCTTGCGACTCAACTGAAATAATTCTATCTTCAACTCATGTTTTTTAGGAAAACAAGTAGGCACAAATTTAAGCCCTTTTTCCAGAATGGAAAGTTCTATGTTATCAAAGTTGCAATTAGACAAATTAACCACATAACTACTAGTTAAAGTGTCATTATTTAGGTTATGTCCATCTACCTTTTTTGTATCGTCCATCGCCCGAGTCTCTATGGCGTTCTGAGTTGGTCCATCCCCTTTTCCTCGGATTGGCATGATGCCCATTGGGTTCTGAATATGTCTTCCAAAATGCTTCTGAGTTTGCAGCTCCTGGTAGGTCTGGGAAGCTCTCTCTGTCGTCTTCTTCCAACGACGATGCTCCACTCTCACCCGACAGGAAGCTTTTATTTTTAAATGGCTCGGAAACCGGATTTCCTCTCTGAAAGGACACATTCTTTTTCCTAATCCTCTGATTACTAGAGAACACAAACGCCCTCTTGTGTTCATAGTCTCGTATGTCTCTGGTTAATTTATATTTTTTTCGGTCTACCAGGTCTTTTTCATAATTGGTTAGTTTCATATTAATACTCACAAGAAAATTTTCTAATGTGGCACTGGAAGTAATATTAACTAATTGTTCACAAACTTGTTTAGTTTCAATAACAAGTTTATCTTTCTTTACATTGTCTCTTTCAATTAAAATAGAGACCCATTCAGCACTACAACGGTGTGCAGCTGCTATCCACCGTTCATGAAATTTAAGTTCCATCTCATCCGTGAGGTCAAATGGTGTAGATGGATTCTTAATTGACCTCAAACCTCGTGGTGTGATGTCTAATTCGGCATATCTTTCTAAACTGCCAATGTTATAAAAAATAGATGTCTCTTTGAGCTGAATAAATTTCAAGATACGGAAAGTAGAGCTGGGACTCACTGTTTTTTGCTTTTGTTGTTGCTGAATAGCCTTTTTCTATTGTTGGCCTTGTGTATTTTGGCCATAGTTTCTGTAGAGAGTGTGTTTAAATATTCTAGTGGCTATATACAGCTTTCCTAGTTGTTTAACATTTTTTGGATTCTCTATCTCAGGCTCATTTCTGTGTGTGTGTGTGTGTGTGTGTGTGTGTGTGTGTGTGTGTGTGTGTGTGTGTGTGTGTGTGTGTGTGTGTGTGTGTGTGTGTGTTTAGATCCTAGTAGCTTTAATAATATCTCATTGTGTGTTAAAGTAGTTATGGAGGATGATAAGGACAAACATCCCAATTTGGGCTTTAAAAAATGCCCAGACTGCAGTCAGAAAATGTCATTGATTGATGGACATGTTACCTCTGTGTGTATTGTTTAGGGGCTGTCCATCTTGTGCTATCTGCCATTCCTTTTCATCAAGAGTATTGTTAGAGAGGAAAAGGAAGTTAATGGACAGGGGTTTCCTTAAACACCCCTTTCAAGAGGTTTTGAGTGACCAGGATGTGGCCAGCAAATCTTCTAAGTCCTCTGCTGAGTCCACGGACTCCAAGCACTCAAAAAAAATCAAAAAAGTCTGATGACTCTGCGACATTGGCTCCACAGACTTCATAGCCAACTGTCTTTTCTTTTTTGAGCCGGCCCACAGCCTTGGAGCCGTTATTCAAAGTGCCTCAGTCACCATTGCTCCAGTCAGGCGCCATCAGTGCATTCATCTAGATTATCTGTCAGCCTTTCAGATTTGGATATGGATCGATTGGTGCAGAAGCTTTTACAGGCGCCAGACCTTGCTATATTTTTGTTGGCTACGACCAAAGCGGCTTCGGAGCTGAAGACCAATACTCCTGCTTTGGCTACTCCTCCTCCAAGATGTATCAGCCCTTCGGAGGCAGAAGGAACAGACCTGATGATCATGGAGCCTTCGGAGCTGAGACCTGCTCCAGTATCCTTGGCTCCATCCACTCTGACATCCTTGGTGCCGACCAGAGACTCTAGGAGCCAACACTCTCCAGTCAGATCTGGGGAGGATAGTCGGACCGACTTGTCAGTGCTGACTCTTCCTCTTGGGACTTCAGCTTGGATGAGCTCAGCTCCTACCTCCATCTCGGAGACTACTGCCTCGGTGCAGGAGGGTTTGACGGTTCCCTCTGATCTGTTGATTCTTTCCCATCAGAGCTGTGGTGCCTTTGAAGCCATGAGGAGAGCTCTGTCTCCAAAGACGTCCTCAACTTCAGGTCTTGCTTCCTCATTCCCTAAAGTGCCTGTGTCTGCTTCTGCTTCCATCATCCAGGCTAAGTGTAGAGACCCAGAGCCTCAGGTAGCCCCACAGAGTGCCCCCTGCTCTTCTGAGAGCTCCCCAGAGGCTCCAACTGAGGAGGTCCCCAGGAAGAGAATGTGTAAGAGGAGACACTTGGACTCCCCACAGGAGTCTTTAACATCTGACACTGACTTGGATGAGTCAGAAGGGTCCCTACGGTCCCCCTCTGAGAATATCTCCTTTGCTGAGATACTTGAGATCCTTAGGCAGAGGGGTGACTGGCAGTCCAAAAGCCCTACTGAGGATGAGTCAGTTCTCCTAAAGGCTTTCGTGTCTCAACCCTCCACCTCTTGGGTGTTTCCGCCCTTCGATGAGCTCATGCAGTTGGTTTCTCAAAGTATGTGGGAGTCCCCAGAGTCCATGGAACCTGTCCCTAGGAGGCCTAACAAGTTTATTTCAGCCCCACCAGACAAAGCTTCCTTTTCCAAAGGAGTCCCAGTTGATGCATGGTGGTGGCAGCGGCCACCAAAAAGGAAATGTCTGAGACTTCCTCATCTATCCATCCTCCTAATAGAGAATCTAGGATCATGGATAGATATGGGAAATGCATGTTCAGTTCAGCGACTTTTGCTGTCTGTTCACTGAACTACTTAACCCATTTTACTAGGTTGCAGAGAGATCTCCTTAAGGAGTTGGGAGATACTCTTCAGAGTACAGTAGCTGCAGGTGCTTCTGACAAAGTTGCTGCCCAGCTTCCTACCTTAAATTCTATTGTCAACTCTTCCATGTGTCTCATATCCTATGCAGCTGATGGAATGAGTAGAGCAGCGGGTACAGGAATCACTCTTTGAAGACATCCTTGGATGCGCTTGTGTTCCTTCATGGAGCCCTTCAAGTCATCCTTTGTTAACACCCTCTTTGATGGTTCATCCCCTTTTGGGCCTAAAGTGAAGGAAACCTTGACCAGGTGTGAACAGGAGGGAAAGACTGTCTGCCTTTGGAGTCCTTTTTTCCACCCCTATCTGACCTTGTCCCAAAGGGAAGGGAAAATATGGTTCCGGAAAGTCCAAGGAGCCTTTCAGGACACACATGGTGAACCGCCCTCCAGGGTGAGAGGAGGGGGTAATAGTGGAAGACACCACCGTCATGGTAGAGGGGGTCCGCAACATCAGGGTGACAGAGATCATTTTTCTGGGCAACCCTATCAGCGCTCCTGAAAGGAGGCCTGACTGTCCTGCTCTGGAGGCAGTCGGGGGTCACTTATCCTTGTACCCAGATGCCTGGCAAGAAATAACAAAAGACAGATGGGTACAAAGTATCATTTCCAGAGGGTACTTCATACCATTTGCCACACCCCCCCCCATCCATAAGGAAAATCCCGGATGTTCCACCCAATAACAGGGAGCAACTATAGAGGTCTGAAAGTTACAACGAAAAAGAGTCATCCAGCCAGTTCCAGCAGACCAGACAGGATCCGGAACTTACTCAAGATTCTTTTTGGTTCCAAAGAAAACGGGACTGGAGACCCATTTTGGACCTTAGCAGACTCAACCAATATGTAAAGAAAGAGAAGTTCCAGATGGTCACGCTTCAGTCTATTCTTTCCTTCTTTCTATTCTTTCCTTCTTATGGAAAGACAATTGGATGTGCTCGATAGACCTCAAGGATGCGTAATACCACATAAAGATGGCCAGGCCATCTAGAGATCACCTGCATTTCCGGCTGGGAGCCAATCATTTTCAGTTTTGAGCTCTGCCCTTTGGTCTCACTACAGACCCCAGAGTGTTCACCAAATCTATGGCAGTGGTCATGGCTCACATGAGGCGTCTTGGATTCCAGGTGTTTCCATACCTAGATGATTGGCTCCTTACTGCCACCACCAGGCATCACCTTATTCAGGCAAGAGAGTACACTCTGTCACTCTGCAATCATTTAGGTATTACAGTCAACTCAGAAAGGTCTGCCTTGTTGCCATCGCAGCATATTGGGGCAGAGCTAGACACCTCAACCACCACTGTAAGGCTACCAATCAAAAGAGTCTTTCTTCTTCATCAGCATGTCAGCACTTTGGTATCGAAAGACAACGCACCAGCTTCAGAAGTTCTGAAAGTATTGGGTATGATGGCTGCAGCAATCCTAGCCATACCATTAGCAAGAATGCATATGCGGATCCTTCAATGGCTGTTGTTCACTCAATGGTCCTGCCAGGAACTACCCATGGACCACACAATATTGATTATGAGCTCTTGCAAGAAAGATCTCCAGTGGTGGTTGACGTCTCTTCATGTCACCATAGGATGCCCCTTTGTTCTATCCCCTCCAGTAGCCATTGTGACCACGGACGCTTCCCTGATAGGGGGGGGGCATTTTCTGGGAAAGACTGCCCAAGGCACTTGGACCATTCAGGAGTCACACTTGCATATCAATGTTCTGGAGATGAGAGCAGTACTTTTGGCGTTGCAGTACTTCCAGGACTCTCTTCCTCTAGGAACGATTGCAATTCAGACAGACAATATGTCAGTGGTCTGGTACTTGAACAAGCAAGGGAAACCAGATCATACCCCCTTTGCCGAGAAGCCCACAGAGTTTGGCAGTGAGCTGTTTCCTCCCAGCACTTTCTGTTGGCAATGCACATCCCGGGGAGATCCAATGTGACAGCAGACAAACTGAGCAGGGCAATCTTGTTGCCACACGAGTGGTCCCTCAAGACAGAGATTGTGGACAGGATTTTAAGCAAATGAGGCTAGCCTTCCTGCGACCTTTTTGCAAGTCACATCAACACAAAATGCAGAAGCTACTTTGTCCTGATTCCCCCTCCGGGAGAACCCCCGAGGGACGCACTCATACACGATTGGCCCCGGGTCTCCTCTATGCATTTCCACCAATCCCATTGATACCCAAGGTTCTACAGAAAGCAAAATCCCTGGGAAGGACCATCATCCTTATAGCCCCCCCATTGGCCTCAGCAGATTTGGTTCCCATTCCTTCAACATCATCTTGGAAGATCCCTGGATTCTGGACCCAATTCCAGACCTTCTGACATATCTGCCAGGGGACCTTCATCCCTCTCTGCAGTCATTGAAGCTGACAGCTTGGCTGCTCCAGTTCCCCTCATAGCTAGGTTTCATAACTTTTCCAATGAGACACAACAGATCCTTTTGTCTTCTCATAAGCCGTTCACTGGAAGATTATATCTTAGTAAGTGGAAGAGATTTTCCATATGGTCCTCTAAGCATAATATTGATCCTTACCAAGCCTCCTTGACATCCCTACTAGAGTTCTTGACTATGATGTTTAACAAAGGAGTGGCAGCAGCAACAGTTCAGGTCCAGTTGGCTATATCTAATTTTCATCTTGGGATTGATGGGTTAAACATCATGTCCCACAAGTTATCCAAGTCCTTTCTCAAGGGGACATTTCATATGAGACCACCTGTGAAAACTCCCTATTCTCCATGGAATCTAAATATTATGCTGTCACATATAATCCTCCCCCCCATTTGAACCAGCATCATCTTGTGACCTCAAATATTTGCCATTTTTCTGTTAGCTATTACTTCTGTCTGCAGAGTTGCAGAGCTTCAGGCTTTATCTGTCAGCCCTCCTTATTTGATTTTTCATGCTGACAGAGTATCACTTAGGACAAATCCCTCCTTTTTGCCCAAAGTTTGTTCAGAAATCAATATCAACCAAGTTATTATGTTACCAGTTTTCTTCCCTAATCATTCCAACAAGTTGGAATATATGCTGCACAAACTTGATGTTCACAGACAGCTCAGATTTTATTTGGATAGAACAAAAGATATCAGGAAATCAGACCAGCTCTTTGTTTCATTCTCTGAATCCAGGAAAGGTAGACCAGTGGCTAAAACAACTCTGTCTAAATGGTTATCTGATTGTATCACCTTTGTCTATTCAGCTGCTAATATGCCTTTGCAACACAAGATTAAAGCTCACTCAACTAGAGCAGGTTCTACATCCTCTGCGTTCCAAGCCAAACTTCCCCTTGATAACATTTGTGCAGCAGCCACTTGGTCAAAACCTCAAACCTTTATCACTCATTACAAAGCTGATAAGGCCTCCAGGGACAGGGCTTCCTTTGGGTCTACAGTTCTGAAAAATGAACTCCCATGAGCCACCTGAGATTGATGGTGCTAGGGACGCTACCCATCAGTCAGGGATGAACGGTGAGATTGAACAACTTCACATTAAGAAGTTATGTACTCACCATAACGTTCCATATGAGTTGTTCATCTCGCCTTCATTCTTACGTCCCTCTCTCCTTCCCCCTCCAGGCTGATAGCTGACTAAGATGTTGGTCTCATCCTGGTTGCTCAATGTCTTCTTCCTTTCCATAGGGGATAGCTAATTTATATGGTTATAGTACATGCAGCAAATAAGATCTGAGGTAATTCAGAGTGCACCATGGGAAAGGGGCTTGGCCTCGAGCTACTGGAAGACCTCGAGCTTTGCAATTGGCCGTATCGGAGCTGATGGATCGGGTCTGAACCCATCAGTCAAGAATGATGGCGAGATGAACAACTCACATGGAATGTTACGGTGAGTACATAACTTCTTATTACTGTGGACAGACTCTTCCTTAAGTTGACATGCAAAGCTGACTGCCTATACCTCTGATACATTCAAATCATGCTGATAGGCATTTATTTTTCTTAGTTTCTCTTCCTTCTTGGCTGGAAAGGTGATTGTCCACTCCTTGTATAGTGAATTTTTCTGTTCTACCCAGCAGCAGTATAGGCCCCTCTTTTTCATGTAATACTTGTATCCCCAGTAACCTGTCTGGGCTTTTTCCACTGAGTAAGTATGGCCCAGTAATGTTCTACAGATGGTTCCTAGACCCCACCTCTGGTAGATCATCAGTTATGTCATAAAACTCACTCCGTGTTGGTTAACATCGAAAACTTTTCTTCAGAGATGTTTTTAAGTTTTCTAGCAAGGCTTACTTTCCAAGGGTTGGTGCTTACATCTTGTAGTGCCATGGTTATTTGACCAATATTTATGTGTGCCTCAAATGAGCACCTGTGAGTTCTGTGCCTTGTATTAGGGATTCCTGTCCTCTTCTGTGTTAAATGATTCTGGTAATGTGCTATCCCAGTAATGTATCATTGAACAGTTTGATTGAACATTCTTGCTTAGCCAGTACATAACTACCCTTATTTTTTTCATCTGGTGCTTTGAAATACCATTAGGATCCATAAGCTGGTATTTCAAGCAGCTACTAAAATGATGTAATAACAATTACCTCAGCCATGATTCCAGCTTCTTTATGGGAAGCATTTATTCTGGCATTTTCTAGTTAATAACATGTCAACAATTACACCCTATAAATGGTACCTCACTAGAGAAAGAGGTTAAGATACATTGGGCGAAACAGCAGAATACTTTAATTGAATTATGCAGTATATTATCTGCCTTGATTTAAGTACTGCTTGCCCTACATTTTTATATTAAATCTTTAAAAAGTGTAATGACAGCTCTACATTTTTTATTCTGGTGTTTTTACTGCACATTTAAAAGCACTTTCAGCTGATATGTAGCAAGAGAGTATTATTTTGTAATAACCACAGACTTAACATGTATTATTTTAACCTTGACTTTGTTTTGATCTGATAGGGCCAGCATTTTGCTTCAGTGTAAACAAAGAGAAATACAACATCCTGAGATGTGACTGGCACGTGGTTGACACAGACCTCACACTGTGTTCTAATAACTTTAGCTAAGACAACTGAGTCATTGCAGGAAAATCAAATGCTGCAGTTGCAGTGATATGCAGTAATAGGTAGGGATGAGAAAGTGACTTTTCCCTTAGCATACCATAGCATATTTAATCATCATGCTAATGTACTGATGAAGATATTCTGGATACCTGAAAATGAGTCAGCTCTTTTTCTATATTTGTTGTGTAGAACTTTAAAAAGAATGACACTGCCTTTTCTTCACAAACAGGTAGTCCAAAGTTATGTTATTAAAGACACGTTATTTATGGCAACAAAAGGTCTAAATAAGGGTAGTACCACAGGTTTTGATGAACTTGGGGAGGGGTTAGTTAATAGAGCTTCTCGGTCTTAGTTCTTTTCCTAACTGTTATTGCATCATTTTAGGAGCTACTTGAAATACCAGTTTGTAGATCATAATGGTATTTGAAAGCACCAGATGGGAAAAATAAGGGTAGTTATGTATGGGCATACATACATAGTCTCTTTCCTTTAATATTGTTTTTGCTGACTATATGACAAACAGCCAGCATGCAGAATAGGAACAGTACCAGAAAGTGTGCAAATAATTTCCATGTGTTTTTAAACTGAATATATTTCAAGAATCACACCTATAGCCTAGCCAAGCAGTACACCACACTACAAACCATCACAAATTTCATTTTCCTAATTTGACTCTTCTGCAGTTCTGCGGTAGTTCTGTAAGTTACCACAGGTTGTAACTGACCAGTGTCTAATTTCAAAAAATCTGCCACTTTTGCCACAGGAGATGGCTATTCTAAATTGTTCTTGAATATAATCATTGTACTTATAACCCAGGTTGTAAATGAAAACAGGCTACAATGAATAGTCCATTTACCTTGTAAGAATATCTTAAATAAATAATAATAATTATATGGAAGTCATTTCTACATAACCACCAAAAACTTTTCTCTTCTTTACAAAAATATATTTATTTATTTATTTTACAGATAGGCAAATTGAACAATAAGGCCTTTTTAGTCACCACCAGATCAAGAAAAAAAATTAACTGGATAAGCCTGTGAAACTGCCGGCCCAGCTATTTTGAATTTTGTAAATAATTGTGTCATTTGTGAATATTAATATGATTTATACAGACCTGTATGTTATGTACAGAGCTTCAATAATGTAAGCACAGCGTACTCTGCTGGAATATAGAAGACTAACTTACAAAACTTCAAGAAAATAAGTTGAAATTAAGTGTTCTACGATGTGCTATAAAAGGTAGCTTCAATGCAGCAAGGAGACAGGATGTCTAGAGCTAGAAGTTTTTTCTATTTTCTTGGAGATAAGTAGTTACTAGGTTTAAAATGTATAAAGTGTTTTATTGCTTTATGACTTCCTAGCAGCTGCACAGTTCTGAGAGATATGTATTTTTAACACAGAGATGTTAAAATTCTGTTACGTTTTTGTTTAGCTTGGGAACTGAATTCAGGTGACAAAGAGTGATGTCATCCAAGCTTGCCCAGCAGTAATGTTTAATATTAATTTGGGAACTTTCTCAGAGAGAGAATGGGCATTTTGTATTTTGTCTTGGACCTAGCAAGAACATCCACTCATCATCCTTATCTGCACTTGTTGTCTGTAAGTAAGATTCAGAGCATAGTTTCTCTCTTAGATATAGATGGAATATAGAAAATATTAGTTTAGATGCTTTCTGTATTTATTTGAGACTGTCCTGCAATGTTGTTTTAAAATATTTCCTGTGATTTTGAACTTTGAAGTAACTGTGTTTGTTGTCTGAGTATTGTCTTGTTCTTTTATTATTTATTATTGAATATATGTAAACCTATCTTTGTGGCTGATATTTGAGAGACATATTTAAGCTCTTAGAGTACTTGCATATATATTTAGTGGCACTGTACAGGCCACTCCTAAATAGCCTTGCACTTGGTCAAAACTACCATTTGGATAATAGTAACATAACACAGTAGGATTGGGCGCCCTTTGTAAGGGCCTTATAGTAGCCGATAAAGAGTTGGCTGGTGGCAGCTGGAACTACCTTATAGTCTGGGCAAAAGGGGGCATAACTAGTAAGCCTGTACCAGCTTTTCCCAGGTGTGTGTGCATGTGTTTGTATATCAATCAAATTTTAAAGTGTGTGTGTCAGCTACTTGGGCAGGGACACGAAGCCCTGGTTGGACAGAGAGGGTGTTGGAGGTCTTAGCTTGGCCACTCGGCTGAGGTCTCAACCCTATAGCTGTGCCAGTGGGGAATCTTATTGGGGATCTGGAGAAAGAGGGAGAAACCATCCCCAGACTGACTGTGATCTCTGTGTGCTCTTAAGGTAAATTGCACTTTACTATGTGTGTGTGTACTCGTCATCCTCCCATTGTGTATGCCCCTCACTATTCCTTGATTACTGGACCAGTGCAGGGGCATCACAAAGCCCATTGGACACACTGTCCTTTTTCAGTGGCAATGCTGGTGAAATTTTGATATGTGACTTGCTCAGAGTTGCACAGTACGCAAATGCAGGCAGTGAGAATTAAACCCAGGAATACTGTATGGTCTAGGTCTAGCAGCATATAGTCATTTGCATCAGAGATCCAAAACAAATTAGATTAAAAGAAAGACCAAGTCACAAACATATTAATCTGGTAGATCATTTGCATATTGATAACAAGTATATACTAAATAGTAATCAAAACTGTAGGAGGAAACTTTGATTATGTAAGACTAGGGGGACATTAAAATTGACATTTGGCTTCTAAGAATGAAAAATATTATAGTTGTGAGGGAAATATTTTTGTATGAAAACTGGGACTGAGTTCCTGATTTTTAGGCGAATTCCATTTCTAACATCTTTGGGTGCAGCCTAGTGTTGATACCAAATTGTGAGTCATCATGAATTTTACTTGCCTAATTTGACAGAAGGTTTCTCTTAAAAGCAAGTACTAGGAAGCTCTGTCCAGTCAGATAAAGAGCTGTACTACATAGCAATAATGTGTTGGAGTGCAGTAAGGTCTAACATAACAAGAAAATTCTTGCAATCATCCTGCTATCCCACAGATTATACTTCCTTCACCTAAGGTTAATTAAAATATTACAACATATCTGACTGAGTCATTATTTTCCTAATAAAAGGTGTGTAAGACAATATACTTTAATAAGCTACATCATGAAACTATGATGTCGACATCAGAACTACAGCAAAAGTTGTGTAAGCCAGAGCCACCCATGTTAGTATACTTTACCTCTGTCTCAGTAACACAGATGGCAGTAGTATTCCTAAGCATCCTATATGAGGTCGTCTTGGACTATCACTGGGACATCAAGGTTTGTAATGATCAGGGCACAGGCATACACAAAAGAAAGGAGGAAGACATATAAATAAACATGCACTAATCCAACACTCAGGGCAGCAGGCTACACAGAAGATGAAAAGATGTTGAATGCACACCTCACACCATTATGATAGACGCTGTTATTTCTTACAGCAATGATACTTGGACAAGGTGAAAGTTGTGCTAGGATTTACTCATGTTTGATGTGCTTTGGTCATGACAGCAAAGCAGAAAAGAGTAGATCCCAGCATAAATCACACCATGGCAATGTATTATTGGTTTTATACAAAAGTCTATTTAATTCTATTAAAACCAACAAGGTCAGTTTTGAAAGTGATTTTTTTTAAAAAAGAAGCTATAGTTGTTTTAAGACTTGTTCCAGTTTTGAAAGTTGAATATGTTGCTTTGGTGTTGTTTGTCTTTTCAGCTTTTCCCGGTTAGGGGTCGCCACAGCGGAACTCCGGTCCGCTAACGATTGGCTGTTGATTTTTTTTTTATGGTACAGAGTTGCCAGCCCAATGCCCAACCTTCATTGAAGGTACGCCCATTGATGCATGTCTTTCGGAGGCCACTCGACCGTGGGGAGGACATGCAGATTCCACCTGAGAATTGAACAGGAGAACCTCTTGCTGTGAGGCAACAATGCTACCGCTGTACCACCGCAGCTTTTTGCTTTGGTGTTATATATATTTCTAAATTAACTGAAAAAATAATCTGTAATTTTAAATAATGTAATAGCTACTCTTCCTAATTCAGATGATAAACATTGGGAAACAGTATTACAGTGCATAACAAAAATGTCTCTTCTTATGAGATTATCATTTTCTTCATGACAGCTCTTTAAGAGATTTGGAGAGCTCTGTCTCTATACCTTTCTATTTAGTAGCTCTACAGAATAGTGCCAACAGCTTTACTGAAACAGGAGAACATACTCCCGCTAGTAAGGGCATAGAAGGGATTTACCATCCTCCCCTATAGAAAACTTTAATGACATTAATAAAAATTACACTGAAATGCTACCATTTCCCTTACTTTTGCCACCTACAGGACTCAGCAGTAATTATTGCTAAGTTCTTCATATGGGGCTTTCCTCTTGGGCCTTCACTGAAAATGGGTTATAGTTCTGTCAGACATACCTGGTTAACAAATGTCAAAATAAATAAAATAAATTATTTTTTATGATATCTGTTCAGATTTTAGGAGTCTGAAATAGAATTTTATGAAAAGTGAAGTAACATTGTGGATTTAATCTGGAATGTTTTTCACACTATTAAGAAATAAAACTACTTTCACCATTTAGTGAGGAAAATATGGTGGGTATTACTTCCTTATTAAGTGCCACTGATTTTTTCACTAGTAGACATCCTATGTCGTCTTTGTGAGTTATGCAGTTTTATAATGTGCAGAAGTGCATTAGGAGTTAGGGGTTTTGCTGTGAGCATAGGGATGCTTCACTTTATGGTATACAGCATTATACATCTTTTCTCAAACTAGCCCTAAGAAGGTTGTTTGACTGGCTAAATTGTGACTTTTTTTGGTGAGTAACTAAAACTTTGAGTGGAGAAAGATTCATTTGGTAGCTAGCTAAAATAATTCAAGCCCACTGTCTTTGTTAAAACATTTGCAGCAAGTTCATGAAAGTAAATTTAAGAAAAAATATACCTTCAGCTATAGATTAAAACAGACCCTATATTAAAGGTAAAATGCCTCAAAGGGTTGAAAATGAAGCCACCACTACTTACTGCCACAGAATCAGTGACATTCCTTCAGTGTACATGCAAGTGAACATGTACATGTTTGCAGTACTAAAGGATGTCTCAATTTTCAGTGTACGTACGGTGGTATCCTTCAAGCTAAAATAGGACTGCTATATATGGAGTTATTTAATAAAGGTAAGAAATATTTTTAAATGACTCCAGTGTGCAATATCAACAATCACTTTTGAATGGTGAGAAAAGCAGGCTTTACCTTTTTAGAGAAATTTACTCACTTGGGCTTTATTACCCTCATAAGTGAACCACACTAGTTATAGGTAAACGCTGCTTCATGATGAAACTAGTAGTGTTCATTAGTATAATGTACTCACAGAGGTGTCTTAAGTTGTGCAATGCAGTCAAATGTGTTTGAATGATTTTCTCATGCCAGTCTATAACATAGGACATCAGGTTCTCATATAGTTACAAGGTATGCAGTCTAGAAGACCAATAGGAGCCTAGCCCAGTTTTAAAGTTGTCCTTGAACACTATCTGGTTAAGTGACTTGCTCAGAGTCTCATAGTAGGCAAATGGAGACTGAGGGAATCAAACCTAGGACTAACAGGAAGTCACACATTAACAGCTCATAATCTGAAAAGTCTGATAACTGCCAGACGTCTTTGGATATAATTGTTGTTATTACAATTACACTATATTTAAAAATATTTTCTTCAGTTACACATTGAAGGAGTTTATGTACGGCATTCCAGTACTACAGGAAGAAAAGAAAACTCTTAAGTACTTTTAAGTCTACTATATCCAAAAAACAGAGCATCTAGCAGTTAATGCTAAATATGTATAAACAGAACAATAAGAACCAGCAACATATGTCATCAGTGGGCATATTTTGAAAACAAACTATAAATAAAACACCTCCCATTGTTTAAGTAGATGAGGTATTGCAACAATGTTTACCATTTTGGAAACAGAAAGAAATGGGAAGAGGTAAGAAAGATCCAGATAAGAAAAAAAACTTTTAAACATCAGAAGTAAAATGGTGCTGCATTATCCATTATATAACTAATCTGATTATGACATGAACACAGCATCAGAACTGCATCTAAAATTTATTTTAGTGCATCTTTCTCTGCTCACAGCCATCAACTTGCCCCTGTGATCTTTCCTTGTTCACCAGGTCTTCTGGGCACTCATATACTCAAGTCAAGTTATTCTGACCCATGCTTGGGGACAGTGAGGAGATCAAACCTCACTGTACCGCATCATATTGCTGCTGGGAGTGTTTCTGACTTACCAAACCAAGATCTCCTGCCATTCCCACCTTGTGGCAATGCCTTCTACAAAACCACAGCCTCCACTAGAAATTGAAAGCAGAAAGTGCTGAAGTGCATGTGCCCTCCTCCCTGGGATGGGCACACTCATACCTTCCTGATATTGCATTAGATGCCTAAGCTGCTAATCAAATTTGAGTCACTTAGATCATAGTTAGAGTAGAACTGCATCTAAACATGAAAATGATTATTTTCCATTATTTATGAGGTAACAAGTAAGGATATCAGGTGTTTCAGCTCTCTAGCTAATGATGCCATAAGAAGGCAGTAACATGTATGTCCACAGCTAGAGGGTTTGGCTTTATTGGCCTGAAATTGTCCATAAATAGACTTAAAAGTAAAAAGTAAAAGAAAAAGTCATGGACATTCAGAATTGCCATTTAGCTGAAACACCTGATATCCTTAAAGGGTAATTTGTATATATCCCATGTTGCCTCTGATACAAGAGGTTTAAGGTATCATGCAATGGAAAGACTAGCTTTGCTAGATTTTTCTTTTTGTATTTTTTAACCAATTGGTTTTCCTGTGTGACCCTTTTACTCATTGTTTTAGGTAACAAGTAAATCTGAAAACAGATATTCTGATCTAGTTCACACTAAGAAACTAACTTTAGCAAAAAAGTGAGAATCATAAGCAAAGTGAAAATGTGAAGCTGTTCTATCCCGCCGTTCATTCTTACTGATAGGTTCGGAGCTAATCCTCGGCTCTGACTCAGCCAACTGCAAAAGCTCAAGGTCGTCAACCAGCTCGAGGCTAACTCCCTATCCTATGATGCACTCTGATCTCCCTCCCAGATCTCATTTGCCGCTGCAACTTGATCGGACGTTCACCAGCTCTGGCCAGTGAATAACTTTATTTTTTTCATAAATAACTGTTAAAATAGCTTAGTTTGTTACTTAGTGATTTAGATAGATAGTTTAGAGTGTTAAGTCTATACTTACATTATATAGATAATATAGTTAGTTATTAGGGCCATCTTTTTAGGCCTTTTTTCCCCCTATCTCTATCTCAGTTAAATTACTGAGAAATTAGTGGCCGTGTTTTTAGGCCTTTTTTCCTCTTTATCTTTAAAATCATATTTAGAGTGTGTTTGTATTAAATTAGAGCCCTTCTGTTTCACAGGGCACATAGTTAACTTATACTAATATTAAAAATTAGATGTTAGTGGCCATGTTTTAAGGCCTTTTTTTGTCTCTATACCTATAGCATTAGCATTACATTGTTTGTGTGTATGTGTGTGTGTGTGTGTGTGTGTGTGTGTGTGTGTGTGTGTGTGTGTGTGTGTGTGTGTGTTATCTGTTAAATTACAGCCCTCCTTTTTCTTTGCAGGGCAAATAGTTTCTCTTAGCTAATTCTCTCAGAGCCTTTTTTCCCCAAGGCTTTAATAGTTGGTTTAGTGTGGATATTACTGTTAGAGCCCTCTTATTTACAGGACATTTTTGCTGTGAATTAGTACAGTTAGTATTTGCCTTTTGTACGTTTTAATATTTGCCCTTGATGCTATGTCTCAGCAGGAGAAGGAAAAAGCCAAGTCTGGCTTCAAAAAATGCCCAAGATGTGAGCAAATGATGTCTATAACCGATGGACATACTGAATGTGTCTACTGTTTGGGTGAGCTACACCTGCAGGAAAGCTATGTTGCATGCCACTCCTTTAGCTCCAGAGTGTTGCATGAGAGGAAAAGAAAACTCATGGATAAGGGTCTGTAAAAATCCTCTTTCCAAGAGTCGCTGGATAAGTCAGACAAGCACTCCAAAAAGCCATTGGAACCGACAAAGAGTCCATCTACTTCGAAATCAGACTCTAGTAAAGCTTTGACATCAGTTCCACAGCCTTCGGAACCAACTGTTGCTATTGTTAGGAGCTGGTCCCCGACCTTGGAGCTGGTATCTCCTACATTAAAGTCTCCCATTTTACATTCGGTGGCTTCGTCACATTCTTCACAGGCCTCAAGTAGACTGTCTGATTTGGATGTGGACTGTGTGGTGAAGAAGCTTCTACAGATACCAGCGCTGGCAACAATTTTATCAGCACTGACCCTGGGAGCTTCAGAGCCGACCTTCCTCCAACATCTTCTTTTCCTCCTCCGATCTGCATGGAAGTTTCAGAGCCAGAGAGCACAGAACTGATGATCGTGGAATCCTCGGGACCGACACCTACTCTAGGTTTTTTGGCCCCGACTGGCCTGATGTCTTCGGCACCGACTGAAGGATCTCAGAGCTGCCACTCACCAGTCGGGTCCAGGGAGGATAGTAGGACCGACTTGTCGGTGCTGACTTTACTTCTTGGGGCTTCGGCTCGAGTGAGTTCAGCCCCGAACTTTGGCTTGGAGCCCTCCATACCAGCACAGACAGTTTCCATTGAATCTTCGGATCCGAGGGATTCCACTCATCAGGACCGAGGGGCCTTCGAGGCTATGAGGAGGGCTTTGTCCGTCCCGATGACCACTCCATCAGTTCAAGCAGCTCCCTCCCTGAAAGCACCGGTGTCTACCTCTTCATCACATTGAAGTGTAGAGATCCTGAGCCTCAGGAAGCCCCATTGGGTGAGCCATGTTCTTCCAAGACCTCTCCAGAAACTCCCACTGAAGAAGTGCCTAGGAAGAGACTTTGCAAGAGGAAGCATCTGGACTCCCCACAGGAGTCACTCACTTCGGATACTGAATTGGATGAGTCAGAAGGGTCCCCACAGTCTCCCTCAGAAGATATCTCCTTTGCATATATCTTAGAAATTCTTAAACAGAGGGGTGGCTGGAAATCCCTTAACCCTTCCGATGATGAGTCAGTCCTCCTGAAAGCTTTTGGGTCCCAACCCTCCAACTCTTGGGTGTCTCCACCCTTTGATGAGTTGCTTGAATTACTCACTCGAAGGGCATGGGAGTCCCCAGACACCACGGAGCCTGTACCCAGGAGGCCTAACAAATTTATAACTAGCCTTCAAGATAGACTGTATCTTACTAAAGGAGTACCTGTTGATGCTATGGTGGTGGCAGCAGCAGCCACCAAGAAAGAATCATCAGAGACTTCTTCATCTGTTCATCCTCCTAATAGAGAACCCAGGATTATGGACAGATACGGGAAGTGTATGTTTAGTTCAGCGGCCTTTGTCCTTTGATCGCTGAACTACCTCACACATTTTACTAGATTACAAAGGGATCTCCTGAAGGACCTAGGAGACACCCTGCAGGATTCAGTAGCTGTGGAGGTTTCGAACAAGGTAACTTTCCAGCTCTCCACTCTTAATTCCATAGTGAACTCGTCCATGTGTCTGTTATCATATGCAGCTGATAGTACGAGCAGAGCAGCGGGTACAAGAATCACTCTCAGAAGACATTCCTGGATGCACTTATATTCCTTTGCAGAACCCTTTAAGTCTTCCTTCATTAACACCCTCTTTGACGGCTCATCCTTTTTTGGACCAAAGGTAAAGGAAACACTTACCAGGAGTGAAAAAGCCGGAAAGACCTTATCTGCCGTCGGAGTACGTTTTTCTACCCTGAATAGACCTTATCCCAAAGGGAGGGGAGGTGGAAAGATATGGTTTTGTAAATCTCAAGGATCTTTCCAGAACACTCATGGTGAAACCCCCTCTAGAGGCAGAGGAGGGGGTAATAATGGTGGATGTCACCCGCACGGCAGGGGGGGTTCACAGAACCAGGGCAACAGAGATCAGTTCTTTGGCAAGCCCTATCAGCGCTCCTAAAAGGAGGCCCGACTGTTCATCTCTGGAGACAGTTGGGGGAATGCCTATCTTTGTACCTAGATGCTTGGCTAAAAATAACAAAAGACAGCTGGGTACAAAGCATAATATTCAGAGGATACTCAATTCCCTTTGCCACTCCACCTCCTCTAGTAAAGAAAATCCAGGACATTCCACCCAGTCACAGGGACCAAGCGGCCTTAGAGGTCCAAAGGTTGCTGGAGAAAAGAGTCATTCAGCCAGTCCCAGCAGACCAGAGAGGATTCAAAACTTACTCAAAGTTCTTTTTAGTTCCAAAGAAAACAGGGGACTGGAGACCTGTTCTGGACCTAAGCATACTAAACAAGTCAGTAAAAAAGACGAGTTCCAGATGGTCATGCTTCAGTCAATACTCCCTTTTCTGGGGAAAGACAACTGGATGTGCTCTATAGATCTTCAGGATGCGTGCTACCACATAAAGATGGACAGGTCATCCAGGGATCATCTACATTTCTGGCTAGGAGCCAGCCATTATCAATTTTGCGCTCTTCCTTTGGTCACACTACAGCACCCAGAGTATTCACCAAATGTATGGCAGTAGTCACCACTCACCTGAGATGTTTGGGATTCCAGGTGTTTCCATATCTAGATGACTGGCTTCTCACTGCCACCACCAAGCATCATCTTATTCAAGCGAGGGACAGAACCTTAAATTTCTGCAATACAATTAGGGATTACCATCAACTCAGAAAAATCTGCCTTATCACCATCACAACAGACCATCTTTATAGGAGAAGAACTAAACACAGTTTCAATGGCATTAAGTCTGCCTCCAGAAAGAGTTTGTCTCTTACGAAAACAAATATTAGACCTGCTTTGAAGGAAAAAAGCCCCAGTCTCAATGGTACTCAAATTGCTAGGATCAATGGTGGCAGCGATCATTGCCATTCCCCTCACTTGAATGCACATGCGAGTTCTACAATGGCTCCCATTCTCTCAATGGTCCTTTCAGGAACTCCCAATGTCACACCAAATCATCATAATGAATACTTGCAAGAAGGACCTTCAATGGTGGCTGACATCTCAACAGGTAACTCGGGGCCATCCATTCGTTCTACCCGATCCCATAGCCATGGTGACCATGGACGCTTCCTTGTTAGGGTGGGGGGATGCATTATCAGGGAAGAACAGCCCAAGGCACGTGGAAGAAACATGAGGCTCATCTGCATATAAATGTTCTGGAGATTAGAGCGGTACTTCTAGCATTGCAGTCCTTTCAAGACTCTCTACCTCCGGGAACAATTGCACTTCAGACAGACAACATGTCAGTGGTCTGGTACATAAACAAACAAGGGGGAACCAAATCTTGGCCATGAGAGTATGGCAGTGGGCAATCTCCACCCAGCACTTTCTAATAGCAATGCACATCCCGGGGAAATCCAATGTGATAGCAGACAAGCTAAGCAGGGCAATTATTTTGCCTCATGAGTGGTCCCTAAAGAAACAAGCAGTGGAACAGATATTTCACAGGTGGGGCTAGCCTTGCTGCGATCTCTTTGCAACCCCAACAAACATGAAATGCAGCAGTTACTTTGCCCTGATCCCCCTGCTGGGGGATGCCCCAAGGGATGTACTGGTGCACAATTGGCCCCTGGGTCTCCTTTATGCCTTTCCCACCTTTCCTCTGATACCCAAAGTATTACAGAAAGCAAAATATCTGGGAAGGACCATAATCTTAATAGCCCCTTACTGGCCTGGGAAAATTTGGTTTCCCTTCCTCCAGCCTCATCTCTTGGAAGAACCCTGGATCCTGAACCCAGTTCTGGATCTGCTGACCCATTCATCAGGGGCTCTTCATCCTTCTCTTCATTCCCTCAAACTGACAGCTTGGCTGCTCCAATTCCAACAATAGCCAGGATTTACAACCTCTCAGCGGAGGCCCAACATATTGTAACATCCTCTCAGAAATCATCCACCAGAAAGTTATATCTTAGCAAATGGAAGACATTTTCTCTATGGGCATCTCAGAATTATGTTGATCCTTACCAACCTCTGATCCAATCTATATTGGAATTTCTGACTAAACTTTTCAACGAAGGAGCTGCCGCAGCTACCACCAGAGTTCAATTAGCAGCAATCTCAAACTTTCATCTTGGCTTCCAAGGCTCCATTGTCATGTCACGTCAACTCTCTAAAGCCTTTCTTAAAGGTACCATTCATTTGAGACCACCAATCAGAGCTCCAGCCATTCCATGGAATCTAAATTTTGTTTTCTCTAGAATTATATTACCTCCTTTCGAACCAGCCTCATCCTGTCTTTTGAAATTCCTTTCATGGAAGACTATATTTTTGATAGCCATTACTTCTGTTCAGAGGATTTCTGAGTTGCAGGCCTTGATCATCAAACCTCCTTATCTAATTTTCCATAATGACAGAGTTTCACTCAGAACTAATCCATCCATTTTACCAAAAATTAGTTCAGAAACAAATCTTAACCAATCCATTGAGTTGCCCATTTTCTTTCCTAAATACACAAATAGGATGGAACACATGCTACACAAATTTGATGTTCATAGATAACTCCAATTTTATCTAGAAAGAATGAAACAATTCAGATCAATGGATCAGCTCTTTGTTTCTTTTTCGGAGTCATAAAAGGGTGCCCCTCATTTATAGTTAAGAAAATGCTCCCTTACAACAGAAAATAAAGGCCCAGTCTACTAGAGCTGTTTCAACCTCATTAGCCTTTTCTGCAAGGTTACCATTAGATTCTATTTGTGCAGCAGCTACCTGGTCAAGACCTCATTCCTTTATCACTCATTACAAAGTAGGCAAGGCCTCCAGGGACAGGATCTCCTTTGGTTCCACAGTTCTGAGGAATGTTCTTCTGTGAGCCACCCGAGAAAGATGGTGTTTGGAATGCTACCAGTCAGTAAGAATGAACGGCGAGATAGAACAACTTCACATAAAGAAGTTATGTACTCACCATAATGTTCCATGTGAGTTGTTCATCTTGCCTTCATTCTTACGTCCCACCCTCCAACCCCCATCCAGTCTACTTGAGGTCCATCACTTTTCTTATATAGTGCATTGTCTCTTATCCAGCTCTCAGAGTGGCATATTAATACTAGTAGGTAGTCAGTTGGCAGCAAACAAGATCTGAGGGAAGATCAGGGTGCATCATGGGATAGGGAGTTGGCCTCAAGCTGGTTGAAGACCTCAAGCTTTTGCAGTTGTCCGAGTCAGAGCCAAGGATCAGCCCCGAACCCATCAGTAAGAATGAAGGTGAGATGAGCAACTCACATGGAACGTTATGGTGAGTACATAACTTCTTTTTTTGTTATGGAATATGGGAAAAGAACACATTTAGCTCATTACATCCAAGTGATTTCTCCAGGTACAATGCATCTACATTTAACTACTGACACCTCTAGGCATCAAATATTGCTTGTTCATATTTGCATCAGTAATTCTAAAACCATGCTATGCACAAGGTTTTAAAAGATTTCATGTTAAAGCTTACACAATACCAAACTCAGCTGCATTAATATTTGACCTCTGTCTAGTGCAGGTAAACAGATATTAACTATTGTTTTTATGATAATAATTTATATAGATATCATTTTCACATTTTTCTAAATATCTCAACAACCAAGTAATACAGACAGAACTCCTTAGCCTCATATGAAAGCTCTCAGCTAGATGAATAAAATGCTGCTAACAGTATGTATGTAACTTGAGTGGTTGATGAGATTTTTAAGTTGTTTACAAAATATTACAAATGTAACAGTTACTGTGTTTACTGTGACTTATAAAATTCATTTTAAGACCTAAAACCTAAAGAATACTACCAGTATAAAAATAGTTTGTTCTGAAGAGTTTGCCATTTATACTTTACAGAAATATGAATATTTGTTTGAAATGTGAGGACCTAATTAGATTTTGTCAAAAGGCTTAGGCTCCACCCACTGGACGTTACAGTGCAAACTTCCTGAGCTCCATTGGAGTGAATGAGTTAAGACAGAATTGACATTTTGAGATATCATGCATTTAATGCTGACCTGTTCACAGAAGGACAGGTATCCAGCCACACCACAACACACCTGAGATCTAGAACACACATCAGTATCTAATGATGACTGGGTGGGATAAGAGGATGAAATGGGCAAAGTGGCTGATAGCTTGCTGTTCTATCCGTGAAGGATATTTGGGGAACTTGAACAACTATAGGTGAAGGCCAGAAATCTTGCTGCAGAAAGGAAAAATGATTAGATATAATGCATAGTACAGTTGTGGCATGCATAGCATCCTTGCATGTCATGTCTACCACAGATTAGGAAATGGTTAAGGGTTATTAATGTTTCACTGAACCATGACCACTAAGTTTACCTCAGTGAATAGATACTCATTGACAATTTTATGGACAAGCTTCCACAACATCCATGCAACTTGCCCTGAACTATTTGAACTATCTCTGAGGTCACAAAATCGTGGGGTGTGGTAGAAAAAATTATTTGCCAACACCCTTTCACAGAAATGGGTTTACTGGATTGTGGTTTAATGAAAAACTACTTGAAAAGATAAAATGGTACCTTAGAAAATACTTACTAGTCACCTTTGCAGACTATTGCCTGTATATTACCCAGCCCTCAACTTGCAGCAGACTTGCTCCCTAATAAGATGTAGTTGCATATCTCTCAACCTCTTAGACAAGAAATCTGGACAAAGTTGTAAATAATGGGGGGACAAAGGTCCAAAAATAAAGGCAAATTTTAAATATCATCCTTAGAAATATAGAAAGTTGATAGAATAAAAGATTTTGCATTAGCATGAATTTTCTGAAGGGTATGAAGCATGAAGCTCAAATGGCTGTCATTATTATCTGGCTTCAATCCTCAATGATTTGCCAGAAAAAAATAAACTAAATGTTATGAGGAACAGACCAAAAATATGAGGCAAAAATCTGGAAATTCTGCAAAAATCTGCATAGTTGAGAGTAATGTGTAGGTGTACAAGCCTAATTTCCTGATGAACTGGAATTGTGCTTAGTGAACCTGCATGAAATTACAAAAACATCAGCAACAAATTAGCAAAATACTGGAACTATTCCTCTTTGTTTTCCATTATCATAACATTTTTTGTTGAAGTACTTTGCCTGGGACTGGCTGATAAGGAGCACTTTAGATTCACTGAAGATAATAAAGAGGAGGAATGGGTACAATGCCACTAATCCATGAGGATAAGGTTCCATGGCCAGAAATGCAGGTCATGATTAAAAGAGTGAAAGAGAAAGTGTAAATATGGTCACAAAGATATGTTACTCATGAAATGAGAAGCTGAGACTATGGACCCAACACCTGAGTTGTAGAGAATAGGTGGAAGTAAATGTTTTTTTCTTATCAAGGAGAAAATTGTAACATTTGAAATTTATGTTTCTGAGAATAACTGCACTAAGTAGGTGGAGTCCTAATCAAAGGTGGATGGCTGAAAGTATCGGGAACACCCATGAGTGAGAAAGCTCTATGGCTGCAAAGTTTTTGAGGGCTGAGTGAGTTTATTAAAGAAAAGCAAGGTTACTAACTGTAAATACTAAGGTTGATTAGAAAGCAACAAGGACCAAAAGTAAAAAGAAAAAGAGCAAAATAGTAAATATGTTAGCAAGACAAGTAACATGGTGACATCCCTGGCATTTGTGAAGGATGTATTGAGTCAAGTTCAGACTTAAACTTTTGGCAAACAGATTTTGCTAACAAAATACTGGAAAAATTAATAAAAATAGGTGGAAAAATGGACAGCTATGTTAAAAACATCTGAGGAGTGGCTAAGGGAAATGGATGGAAAGAATCATTTCTGCTCAACTAGGTTAGTAACCAAACTACAGTGGAAATCCATGGAAATGAAAATACAGCTCTCATATGCCCAGATGAAGTTCAAGCTCTTACAAAGTCAGGTGGCTGAAATACAAGACAGAGCCCATAGGAAGAATTTGAGGTTTTGAGGTATAACAAACTGGATTGAGATCAAGACCCAATATAGATCTGTAGGTAGCTGTTGGCTGTCAGGACCAGGTTATAGGAAGAATAATAATTTTAAATTGAAAGTGCACAAAAGATCTTTGTGCCAGACATGCCTACTACACTTAAGATAATGGGATAGATTATAGTGAGATGTGCTACCTATACACAGAAAGAGAAGGTGCTATCATTACTTGGGCAAAAATAAACTTTTACATAGATTTGTGAGTGTTCTGTGATCAAGGCTACACTGCTGATACTAGGCAAAGACAGAATAAATGCATTCCTATTATGAAGTTATGCTCACAAATTAAGGTCTTAATTTCAAGGTTTTAAGATTTTCCTACAATTTTTTTAAAATAATTTTCTTGTCTTGAGTTAAAACATTTTATAGAACTTGAGGATGCCAAAAGAGAAATTGAGGAAATATGAACTCTATAAATAATCTAGGACATTATATGATGAGGAAAGTGATACTATGGGAAGAAAAAGGCCAGTGGATCCAGTCCCATTGTTTCAGTGAAACACGATGCAGAAGGAGAGATAATATTTAGATTTAGTATTCTCAAAACTGGGAATTTAAGATATAGAGAAATTGCAGAATTCTTTTATTGGAGGGAAATGGAAGAAGGGCTGTCCAAGCTATTTAGAGAGTGAAAACTCTAGGGCTCAATGAGATTCCATTGGTTCTTGATCAGCTGTAGAGAGATGCAGATATTAAAGGAGATGACTCAAGTGTTTAATGCAGTGTTGAAGATTAATAAAATACCAGTAACTTGGCATTAAACTGTAATATGTATAATCCTCAAAGAAGGAAAAGACTTGTTAGAAATGATGCCTTACAGACTGATTTCCTTGTTTAACCAGAATTACAAGAAATTTATGACTGTATCGGCAAAGCTACTGTCAGTCTATATGCCTAGGTGGATACATGTAGATCAGGTTAGATTCTTGACGTGAAGGCAGACATTTGATAGCATTATGAAAATGCTATAGCTGCACACAACCACAGCTTGATTTGAGGTCTCCCAGTGTGAAAAAAAGAGAGATAAGGGCCAGAAACTCTACAAGTTTTAGTAAATTCATTTACTGGTTTGTAAGTACATTGCCTGGATGCTGATAAAGAAAAAACTTAGAGAGCCTGAAAGAAAACCAACTAGAAAAAGTGAAGAGAAAACACTGACTGGGAAGAATCCTGCAGCTGTTCAACAAATATCAGTTCAAACCCCAGCTTTGGTGGAAGACATGGCTTCTAGTAATTTAGAGGAAAAGCTAAATCAGATGTGCTCAGAGCTAAAATAAATGAAATATTGAAGGAGTATATCAACTCAAATAAAAAAAAGGCTGGGAAAAATGGGAGAAGCTTTAAACAGCTGTTCAGATGAACTGATAAAACTGCAAAAATCAGAGATCTAAATGAAGAAGAGGCTGATCAGGTTTGAGACTGTTCAATAAGAGGTGTTAGAAAACAGGGGGAAAACCTGAGATTCTTAGCTGTAGCAGAGAAACTAGAAGGAACAGACTATCTTCTCTCAGTTTATATACCCAAAATGAATATTGGCAAACTACATTATAAACACTCTGTCACACTAAATTGCAACAAACTCCCTCTCCATATTAAATCCAACCTTTCCTTTCCCTGTTTTAAAAAGGAGCTTAAATCTCACCTACTAAACTTGAAATTATGCCGTTGCATTGATCACATGCAGTCTTAGTCTCTCCCACTGTATAACTTGTTGCATCTCCTAACTTTCTTTTTTTTGTTAGTAACTTCTGCTTAAACTCTTCTCCTAAATCCTCGGCTCTATTACTATAGCCCCCGCCCATTCTCTTATCCCCCCACTTCCTATCAATATATATATATATATATATATATATACATTGTCCTTCTTTTAAACAATGATAATCTTTTTGTTTTTACTCTCATATGTAGTAAATTTTAATCTACTACTATCAATGCAACCCTTAATGTTCATAATTTTTTTCTTTTGTTTTTCTCTTTATAATTAATTTCGTATTTGCAGTGTTGTTTTAATAGTTTTTGTCCTGTATTTTTATCTCTGTTTATGTTTGCTAGTGCTCTTTCCCCTTGGGTCTCCACTGAAAATGGGTTGCTTACTATCAATGCAATGCAAATAGTTAATAACCCTTTCTTTTTTTTACAATTATTTTGTATTGTGATTGTTATTTAATATTTGTATATTGTCACTTTATTTTTACTTATGTTTGCTGGGGCTTTTCCCATCGAGTCTGCACTGAAAATGGGTTTGTTTGCAAACTCAGTTGGACTAACCTGGTTAACAAATGTGAAATAAATAAATAAAATAAATAAATAAATACAGTTTATGAAAGCACAAATAAGCAGCTGCACTGGTATTCAACTACAAGGATTGTTAATTGAAAGGGCACACAGTGTGTGTGTGTGCTCCAAACCTTGCCATGAAAAAGCAGCCACAACCTGAATTAGTAAAGATACAATCAAACTAGCAGAAAAAAATATTGATTCTGACAAAACTGTGGCAAAATGAGAAAGTATTAAAAATTGGAGACAGTAGCATGCTAGTGGAAAATGATTATTCACTGTACACCAGGCAGAGGAGAAGCAAATTCATCCCAGCAATCAGGGAATGTTGAGAAGCAGGTGTGAGATTCAAGCTGCTGTACCTAGCTGTCTTCAGAATTTTTTCCTGGAGGATCAAAGTAATTTTTGAGGCTGAACAGACTAAGGAGGAAATACAAAGGTTTGTCCAACAAAAAGTGAGCCATCAAAGAGAAGGGGACTCTGCTTCTCATTCTTCTGATGATAAAGCTTATAGAGAGAACTTGACAATACATTTTTTCCAAAGTTACAAAGAAAAATACTTGAGAGACAGAAAAAAGCTCAGGAGCTGACTAGAAGAATAGGAAGTACCTTGGACTTGAACTGGAATCTGAGGTTTGGAGATGGAAATGAACAGGAAGAAGACCAGCAACAATGAAATTAGTGAATAAATGTGAGACTATAAAGCATCAGTTATATTTGTGAGATATAGCTTTACAAGAAAAAGTGAAAAGAATGGACTATTGTTAACTTAATTAAACTTGTAGGGGACTGAAGTGCATATGCCCCACTTCATATCATAAATGTTTGGAAGGACATTGAAATGAGGGGGAATAACTGATTTTTGTTTTTAACAGTATTTATATGGGACATTTCATGATACAAATTGCATGTTATATATTAATTATTTTCAGTTATTGCTGTATGTGATAAAGATCTGACATAAACAATTTTTTCTCCCTTCTTTAATAGTTTTAAGAAATGCCGGCATTACAATGTAAAAAGAGAAGAAATGCTGGACAGAAGCATGTGCAAGTTAATATATTGTAATCTTGAGTTGCTAAGGTGGGGGATGGGGTGTAAAAGTGCACAGATTATAATATATGTAAGAGCTGCTATATTCTCTCTTATTTTTGCAAAGGTGAATGTCTGGATTAAGGCCTTTGACTTGATCTAATAACACATTTTTGTGTAAGCAAGTAAATAAGAGGACAATGAATGTAATGAAATGTTTTACTTTGGCAAATAAATGTTCAGTGTAAATTGAGAGGGTTGCAGATCTGTACATTTGGTACTTTTATTTCCATGCAGACAAGCTGGGGAAGCAATACAACCAGAATACTTTTTAAGGCTAAAGGTTAATGTTTTCTGAAAGCATATAAGCTGTTTTTCACAACTTTGAGAGACTGAAGATAAGACAAGAACAGACAGCAGTTAGTGCATGAACATCTGTTGTAACATGCATCTTAGCATGGATAACCTTAATGTTAGGTTAAGTTATACATGTGTTTGCAGCTGTTGATTTGGGCCATTTGTTCCTATCTGGAGGTTTAAACTTAATTATTTGAAGATGTACATAGTTTTGTTTGTTTGTTTTAAGTTAATACATTATGGGGGTGTTTTGGGGTGTGTTTGTTTTTTTGTCCAAGGGTTTTCATTAAAGGAAAAAGTCTTGTAAAATGTGATATAGGTTCAAATGGAGATGGCATTAAACAGCTCTATAGGAGTTCAATCTGCCAAATATTAGTGGGCGCATATAACATAAAAGCTGGAAACGTGCATTTAAAAAAAGCTGTCATATATAATAGGTGGAAATAATAGTTTCTTGTCAAAATGGCTATACGAAACATATTATTTTGGAACATGAATGACCTCACAATTATCGACAAAAAGGAAAGAGTATTTTATAAAAAAAGGATTTCAGGATGCATATCGAGCAGAATATCAGGGACAAAGGTAAAGGGTGTGATAGAAGAGGATAAAAAGATAGTAATGGTAGATTTGTGGTAGTAAAGGGTGACTGGCAAGGTAGGAGGATTACGCTGGCATGTATTTATATTTCATTTAAAACTGCTATCATGGAGCTTAAGAAAGTTTTGAGAGAAAGAAATCAGCTTTCAGCAGTGAATATTACTAATAGGTGGGGACTGAAATTTGATTTGTAGCAGTGAGGATGTATCTGAAGGACATAGAAAGGAAATGTATAGCAAAAGAGGGTAGATTTCTGAAGAAATTTATGAAAATATTTGGTAGGGAACATGTAAATTCAATAGTGGGAACTTGAAGAGAATTTACATATTATTCCCTAAGGTACAATAACTAGACTAGACTTGACAGAAAGCATAGTTCACTGGAGCATGTGCATTTAATTGAAAGCTTTGACACACATACAATAACTATTTCAGATCATTCACCAATTACAACTAAGGTAAAACTGCAGGGTAATGAAGTAAAAATGAAACACTGTTGCTTCCCCAACTACATGTTAAATAGAGAGGAATTTAAGGAATGGGAAGTGGGAATTATTTGAGAACTATTAGGAAGATAGAAATGTCTTCAGTAGTTATAGCTGGTGAATGCTATAAAAAGAAAGTGTTTAAAAATAGGGTAGAAATAAAAGAAAAAAAATATGGTTAAAAAGTCAAAATAATTAATTAGAGGGCTGGCAAGGGTAAAGTATTACAGAATAAGGGTTCTCTCACAGAATAAGAATATATGAAACTGCAGAGTGCTAAAGAGCAAATAAGTGAATATCTGGATAATATGCATAAGTTTAGACATATTGCTGTGAAACAACTGTTATTTATAATAACTTAAGAGCACAAAACTCTTAGCAAATGAGTTATGCAACAGAAAGTAGAAAGGGTTGTCTCCAAACTAAGTGAGCCTATAACAAGAAAAATAACCAATGGGCCTGTGCAGATATTAGGTATATTTTGGAAATTTTATGAAAATTTATCTAAAGCAGAGGAATGTAGAAATCAAGAAAAAGTATGAATGAAAATATTTGTGGAAGACATAAGTATTTCAAAGTTAGAGGTAGATGAGGCTCAACCATTAACAGTTAAGATAGGAGGTGATGAGATAAAATTGTGCTATATAATTAATCTGCAGGAGAGTCTCCAGGAATATATCATATTCCTGTGGAAGGTTGGAAGCTAACAGGGAAGAAAGTTATAAAGATCTAGAAGGTTTTGTTTAACAGTATTTTAAAAGGAGGGGAAGCATCAGCATTCTGGAAGAAAGCTGTGGTGGCTGTAATACCTAAAGTTGGTAAAGACCCATCAGACCTAGTTTCATATAGGCCCATTTCAATTTTAAACCATGATTGTAAAGTATTTATGTCTATAATAGCTAAAAGAGTGGCAAAGGTGATACCAAAATTGATAGATATAGATCAATGTTGTTTTGTTGAAGGGAGGCAAACATTTGACAACATTAATAGAACATTGGTGTTCCAGAGGGAAGCAAAATGTAAGAAACTATCACTATTGTTGGTGGGTTTTGATTCAGAGAAAGTAATTAACAGAGTAAGCTGGGATTTCATGAGTAGGGCAATGGAAGCATTTGCATTCTGTGATACAATAATAATGTTAATTAGGAGGATATATGAGGGATCAGAGGTAAAAATTAAAGTGGGAGGGTTGAGTTGTGTCTGAACAGGGAATCAAGCAGGGATGTCCTCTTTCCCCTTTGTTATCTGCATTATATTTAGAGCCATTAGCAAAAAAAAAAAAGGGACTCAGAAATTCAAGGACATAATTGGTATGGTAATTAAGAATAGTTGGCTTGCAGATGATACTATTTTGTACCTGATAAAACTAAGAAAGGATATCTCAGTGTTGTGGAACAATCTGAGACAGTTTCATTCTTTTTTTTTTCGGATATACAATCAATGCAGACAAAACAAAAGCTATAGCTGTCAACTACGTACCCACACATGAATTGGTTCAGCAATACCCATATTTATAGGGACACGATAAAATGAAGTATTTAGGAGTATGGGTTAAAAAGGATTATGTTATTGTAGCTAAGGATATGTGGAAGGAGACTAAATAAAAGATGATTTTAAAAAACTGGAAGCTCTTGTTTATGGATTTGGATAGCAAGATACAAGAAGGGAAAATGTTTTTAGTCCCTTTAATTTTATATAGAGTTTGAGTATATTTTTATTAACCAGAGGAGAAGGTGTGGACATTAATTAATAAAGAGTTGAAGGATTTTATCTGGGAGGGGAAGAAGGCAAGAGTCAAGTGGGATAAGCTGATCCTTCCAATAGAACATTGTGGTTTAGGATTACTTGATTTGATGGGATATTTTAAAGCTACATAGATAAAGTTCATATACATAACAAAAGCAGAAAGCTGTGATTCAAAGTGGAAAGGGGTGATGATGAAGCGGGGGGAAATTCAAGAAGTAGGGAGAAAGTGGGATTTTGGATGCAGGTCCTTAAGAAGAATAACATCAGCCATGCAAAGTATTATATTCAAAAAGTAGCAGAAAATATGCTAAGAACTAAGCCAATATGAGAATGGAGAAAGGAGATTCTGCTGATAGGGATGACTGCAATTAGGAGTGCAGAAAATAAACAAGAGGGGCTGGACTTTACTGGAGAAACTGGAAAAAGAACCAAAGTGTTGGGAGCAAATAACTAGAGAGAAAGATAATAGAATGGGAAGAGGCAAAGTAAACATTTGGACTGCAGGCTACTGCTGCCTTCTATATCAAGGCTGATAACAGAGTATAGGCAAAGAGAAAGGGCTAAGGGATTCCTAAGTGAAAGACCTGCTCTGGTAGAGTTTTTATTTGAATCTAGATATCATCTGCTGTTATAAAAGGCATAAGTAGTAGGGCATATTCAATACTGCACAATAACTATAAGAATCAATCAGAGGAGGTTAGAAAATATTGGGAAGAGAGACTGGATAAGTAATTCACAAGAAAACAATGGGAGGACATATGTATAGCTCCCAAATATGCAACAAAGTCTAGAAGATTTAGGATTTTTGCTTGAAAGTTTTTGCATAAGTATTTTATACCCCAAGTAGACTCCAAAGAATTTTTCCTCAGGCAGATGTTAAATGTTGGAGATGTGATGGTGAAGAAAGAGGTAACTAGGGACATATGTTTTGGAAATGTAATAAGTTGGCAGACTTTAAAAAATCACTACAGAGTACTATGTTAGAAATATTGGTTGAGCAAATGGTTGTAACAAACGAGCTGAATTTTTTTTATGCTGGGATATAAGATCTGAATTGGCTATACATAGTAAGGATTGTTAATACTGGTGGCTGCCAAAAAAGCAATTACTAGAAAATGGAAATCAAAGTCTAAACCAAATCTACTTAAGGTAGTGAATCTTGTAAAAGAGATAAAAGAATGAGATGTGGGATTTTTAAAAAAATGGTAGGTGTAAATTATATAAAAAAATGGAAATTGTGGTAACAATACATGCAAAATAATGTTTTGGAGTAGGGGTGAGGTTTAAGGGAAGGCAGGAAATGAGCCATTTTTGTAATGTTGGATTGATGATAATTGTATAAAAAAGCATGTATGTTATGTATAATGTTTGCAACTGTGATCATATTAACATGGTTTGTTTTCTTTCAAATAAATTTATGTTTGCCTATGTCTTTAAGTGTTAATTTAATAAAGGTGTTAAAAATAATGGAGGAAACTAACAGACGGTGGTAAAGAGTGGTTTTGATTAGCTTAAGTGCTGAGAAAGTATAAATAACAATGATTTCGGATTATTTGTTCAGAGGGTTGACATTCTTTGGGTTGCCGTTTAGTTTTAGCAGTCTATTAATGCAATGTACAAATAACTAATAGCAAGGGTTACAGTCAGTGCTGAGCTATCAAAGTGAATTTATCTAAAAAGAGGCACAAGATAGAGATGTTTGCTCTATCCGCCTTGCTATTTCCATTTTATTTAAAACCTTTATCAATGGCCTTATAAGCTACATGAGGATGGATGGCATATTGGTTTACTTGGGAAATCCAGAAAGGGACTTTGAAAAAGTATTTGAGGCATTTTTCAAAATTCAGTCAGTTTCTGGCTACAAAATAAATATTACTAAAACAAGTGCCTTGGGGTGAGTTATACACCCTCAGAGACATCATAGGTTTTGTCCAAGGCATGCAAGCTGTGCACGTGACAGTCCTTCCCCAGATATATGTGGTTTAGGCTTTTCCTCTGTTCCCCAGGAATAGGTTGTTTACTAATATAAAAGGAGGGGATCTACTTAAAATGATCAAATTCCCACTTACCTGAATCCAAAATGAGCAAGAAGACATTACTGAAGTTGAAAAACTCCAGCACCATGCATTACTGATGTTTTTGCAGGGAAAACAAACAATTGGTCAGCATTGGGAAATGTGCCCTTTTCCCCACTGTAGTGTGATCCTGGAGTTTGTATATTTAGTTAAGGGAGGTGTGGGAGGCTGCCCCACATTGGGGGGTGTGGGGGGTGTAGTCCCCTCTCCTGGGTGGGTTTGACATGATGTGTTTTGTTTTTGTTTTATGTTGGACAGCTGTTTGTTTTCCTTGTGAAAAAGTTTGGTAATATGTTGTGCTGGTATTTTGCAAGTTTGGTGATGTCATCTTGATAATTTCGGATTCAGGTAAGTGGGAATTTATTGTTTTGAAGAAGACCCAAAAGGAGATATGTCAGTATTTCTGTGGAAACAGGTAAGAGTGAGAGTGCATGGTACAAATTGATATTACCTAGGGAGAGAGAGGGGGGCCAAGGTACCCAGTTTTGAGGATTATTGGAGAGTGGCACAACTAAGGGTATTTATTTTAACAAATAATGCAAATGAATAGAGCAAATCTGTCAGTAGGGTGTAAAATAAAAACATATAAAATTTTTGGAAAAAATAACAAGCAGTTGATGGGGCTATTAGTAAAGATTAGAGGCCATTGAAGTGGCCCTTTAAGATCTTGGCTATATAGGGATGTAGAGATATTGTATAAACAATAGAAATGAGTCTGAGAAAGAAAGTGCATTTCTTACCCACATTTCAGAAAATTTAGTTTACAAAGAATTTAAAGTATTGGGGCAATTGTTGGGTGGTCCTAATAAAAAAAGACATGAATCAGCTGTTCACAGGTTCATAGTGTCTTACTAAGCTGAAGGCCAAAAGAGACCATCAAGAAGCTCAGGCACATCAGCCAGTATTGCTGGGAAACTAGTAGTCCCCCCCCCACACTGAGTAGACTTTCTCCACATATTCCTGTTGAAATTTGGTGACCACCATTCAGTCCTCCAGTGTGGTTTTTAAAGGTTGCTATGGAAATACTTTAATTAATAGGTAAGGGCCGCCTGTTCCAGAAATGCAGTATACATTGGGTTAGGTCTCTAGAATGGGTGTTTGCTTTACTACTTGTTCTATTTAGGTACAGGAGTTCAAAGAGTGTTGGGTCATTCATAGCATGGACAGCTAAGTAGAGATCACCACTCAGGAGACTGTATAACACTGAGTGGAATGGCAAAGCTTTTAGTCTGTCAGACTAACTAAGGATGCTGAGGCCAGTGAGGTATATTTATTTATTTGTCTTTGTTTACTGGGAAAGTCTGACTGGGTAATACCCATTTTCAGAGGAGGCCCAGGGAGAAAAGCTCCATTTGCTTGCATTGCATTATACTAGGTTCCACTTAAATATATATAGTTCTATTTGCATTTATACACAAACAGTAGTAACATCTATACATTCTAAGATTTTACAGAGGTGGACGTTACTAAAGAGAAAGCCCACGTGCAGCTTAGCGGATTGTACAAGCAGCAGTTATTTATAAAAATTGTTTTGAATTTCAGTGAGAGTTTGAGTGCATTCTATTTAAGTAGAGCATTGGAGCGTATCGTATGGTGAACACAAAGTCTCAACTTTAAAATGGGCATGTGGAGGACCAGGACTGGTTATGTTGTTTAAGTGGTGGTTTAAAACTATTCAGTTTGTTGGAGAATTTTATTTATATGGGGATACTATTCCAGAGTTTAGCAATGTATTGGGAGTAGAATGAATCTCCTGCAACATTATTTGATTTATTTGTAAGTAATATGAATTTGTTACTGGAGCAGAGGTCCCTTGCTGGACAGTAGGGAAGTAATAAGTTTTGTAGTGCAGGACATTTTTCTGGATGGCGAATGAGTCTGTGTGCTGCAGTTAGTTGTGAATATGTTAGGTATTTTTGTGTAGTTCAAGCCATTTTAATTGCTTTAAGCTGTGGCAGATGTGGGTCCTTTAAGGGAGATTGGTGACAAATGCAGCTAATTTATAGTAGCAGGAGGCAAGTTTCTTTCTTTGAGTATTGTTTAAGTTTGTTAGGATGGGAGTGGTGTATAAGAGAATTGGCAATAAGAGGGTGGTGGCTAAAGTTTTTCTTGCAGTATCTGTAAGGAATCTATTGATACTATAAAGGAAGCCTAGTTTCTGATGAGTAGGTTTAATGGTGTACAACATAACTGTTGTCTATTATAATGCCTAGATGTTTACTGTGAGTTACAGTTTCAATGAGAGTATTGTTTGCAGAATTTATGGTTAAAAATTGCTTTTGATTTTGTCAGCTTTTCGAGGTCAATAGTATTAACTTGTTTTTCTTGAGGTCGAGTAAGAGGTTTAATTCTGTGAGCCAGGTTTCTACAGAGAAGAAAGATTTTTGAGTAATGTCTTGTTGCTTATTTATTGTTAAGATCACACATGTTAATGATGAGTCATCTGGATACTGAACTAAACTAACATGGTGAGTGGAGGTCATTAATCTTCTTCTTCTTTTGGCTTTTTCCCAGTTAGGGGTCGCCACAGCGGATCATCTGTCCGCTCATGATTGCATTGCATTATACTAGGTTCCACTTACGATGTCAAGTTGCCAGCCCGGCGCCCAACCTTCCACAGAAGGCACACACATGCACACACTCACACCTAGGGCCAATTTAGAGTGTCCAGTTCACCTACTGCATGTCTTTGGGATGTGGGAGGAAACCGGAGCACCCGGAGGAAACCCACGCGACCACAGGGAAATATATTAAATAGGAGATGACCCAGGATAGAGCCCCGTGGGCCACCAGTAGTCTTCTTCTTCTTTTGGCTGCTCCCATTAGGGGTCGCCACAGCAGATCAACTGTTTCCATTTCTTCCTGTCCTCTGCATCTTACTCTGTCACACCAACCACCTGCATGCCCTCTCTCACCACATCCATAAACCTTATCTTAGGCCTCCCTCTTTTCCTGTTACCTGGCAGCTTCATCCTTAGCATCTTTTTTCCCAATATACTCTGCATCCCTCCTCAGCACATGTCCTAACCAACGTAATCTTGCCTCTTTGGCTTTGTCTCCAAACCTTCCAACCTGGGCTGACCCTCTAATATGGTTATTCCTAATTCTGTCCATCCTCATCACACCCAGTGCAAATCTTAACATCTTCAACTCTGCTATTTCAAGCTCTGACTCTTGCCTTTTTGTCAATGCCACTGTCTCCAACCCATATAACATAGCTGGTCTCACTACCCTCTTGTAGACCTTCCCTTTCACTCTTACTGGCACTAGTCTGTCACAAATCACTCCTGACACTCTTCTCCACCCACTCTATCCTGCCTGTACTCTCTTCTTCACCTCTCTTCCACACTCACCATTACTCTGAACTGTTGATTCCAAATATTTAAACTCATCCACCTTCCCCACCTCTACTCCCTGCATCCTCACCATTCCTCTAACCTCCCTCTCATTCACACACATATATTCTGTCTTAGTGCTGTGGGCCACCAGTAGTAACTGGTTAAAAGGATGAGCAGGTGTGTTGCCATTTAAGGGCTTCTTGACTTCCAGATAGGTAACTAAGAAACCACAACTGGGATTATTGTAAAAGTCCTATTGGAGAGAGTCAAACAAGCAGTTGCTGGTGAGAAACAGTATCAGATGCCTTTTAATAAGGCTAAGAACGTGGTGGACACAAGCAGACCATTGTTTCTGTGTTGGTTTATTATACTGGTAAAATTTAATAGAACAGCAGTGGTGCTGTGCTGGGGTCTAAAGCCATGTTGTGTTTTTGAGTGCAGGTTATTTGAGGTTAGGTATTGTATCAGCTGCATAGGGATGCATTTCTCTAATATTTTGGAGAGGAGAAGAGAATTGCTGTTGGTCTGTAGTTATTAAATTCTGTAGATGTGCCGCATTTGTGCAGTGGTATGATGTAGGATTTATTCCACAGTGATGGGGTGTAGTTTTCTGCTATGGACCTATGAATTAGTATGGACACAGGGAAGGCTATGACTTCTGTGTCCATTTTTAGGTAGTCTGATGGTACAAGCAACAGTTATTTATAAAAATTGTTTGGCATTTTAGTGAGTGCATTCTGTTTAAGGAGAGTATTTGGAGAGTATTGTACAGTGAACACAAAGTCTCAACTTTGAGTTGGTCTACAGCTATGGAAGTAATTTTTAGTTTAAAGATCAACTTCGTTATGAGTGAGGTAGGTACTGGACTAAAACTGAAGAGCTGTGGATGGTTTTGATTGGACAGGGGTACTGAGAGGGGGGGGCAGATGTATTAGTGTCTAAGAAAGAGAGAATATTGATTGTATAAAGTAGGAATTAAACTGTGTGTGGATAAAGTCTGTAATAATGTCTATTTTTGGTGGGCTTGCCATGGTGGAGTAGTTTATTTATTGATGAGCAAAAATGTTTGGGGTTGTTTTTATGTTTGCTTGTAGGCTGGTATAGTATCTTTGCTTATACTGTTTGACATGGAGTTTTGCAAGGTTTCTTCTTCTTTCGACTTTTTCCTGGTTAGGGGTCGCCACAGCAGATCATTTGTACACACATGATCCAAATTGCTGGAAGGCATTTTGAATTCTATTTTTATAGCAATTTTTCTGGACTTTATCCTTGTTTAAAGTGAGTTTTTTTTGTTTTTTTGTCAGCCATGGTGTGAGGTTGGATTTTACTATTTTATTATGTACTGGTGCTAGATTATTTAAGGTCCATAAGAATATGTTATTAAAGTGTTCTACAAGAGTATCTAGTGGCATTGTTCTAAGTACATTCCAGTTATGTTGTTTTAGTGTTTCATTGAAAATATCTTTGCTGAAATTGGTTGTATTTCAAATTTGATTATAGAAAATAGCTTTATCTAGGTTATGGTGAGTTTTAGTAGCATATGTTGGTATGTGGTCACTTATGCTGTCTGAGAGGCAACCTACTTTTGTCAGCTTGTGTGGTTTGTTTGTAAAAATATAGCCTAATGTTGGGTGTCTCCCTGAAGTTTTATTGGTTCTAGCTTATTTGTGCAGTGGTATGCACAAATAAATGGTGTGGTTATTAATTGTCCGAAGTTGAACACGCTTATGGATTCAGAGGGGGTAGTGGAATTTATGAGTTGCCAGTCTATATTTAAGTCTCTAAGTATTATAGGTTCATGGTTAATTTGCTGGGATATCCAATACAAGATGCTTTCAGCAGTATCGATATTATTCCCTGGTGGTATATAAATTACTGTTAAACATATAAATTTCTGTTGTTGATTTTTAGGAGTGTTATTAGAAATTCAGCATTGTTAAATGTGGGTATTTCCTGTTGAAGTAAGATGATGGTTAGGGAATTTTTATACATGATTGCTACACCACCTGCATGCTTGTTTTGTTTGTCTTGCCTGAGTATATATTGCATCTGGGGGGAGGGGATCTCATTATCCTTTAATCAGAAGTAGTTACTTCATTTGCTCTGCAACCTGTGGGTATCGGATCCGACCTCGGATCCGAGCCGGCAGCTTTACTAGCTAAAAGATCTGAGCTCCTAGCTCCTCCCCTTTACCCATAACCCCCTGCTGCATGCTGCCTTTCCTCAGATCGAGTTTGCCGCGGCTGAAAGAAGCTACTAGTGAAGAGCTCCTTAGGCTTGGGTGAGACCGTTTCTATATATCTTGTTCAAAGTTAGACAAAAAGTTTATTTTTTTTGTCAGTGTGTGAGTGATTTAGCCCTTCTTCGAGTTATAGTCTTAGTTTTAATTTTTTGTGGTAATTTTAGTTTTTTGGTCGTTGAGTTCTGTCCCTCCCCTATAGTGTCTGGATGTGTTACTGTGATGGTTGAAGGACCCAAAGCCGTCTTTTCTAAATGCACTGAGTGTGGCCATAAGCTTTCCCCCGCTGATGGCCACACTCAGTGCGTGTTGTGTCTGGGGGTGGCCCACCTTTCCACTAGCTGCCAGATATGTGCAGCGTTTAACCCCCAGGCCATCTGGGTTAGGAAGAACAAGTTGATCCTGGCGGGCTTGCTACCGTAGGACACTTCTTCTTCCTCTCCCTCTAAGGCACAGGGTGCTACCGCAGCCCCTATACCTTTAGGTCCCCCCACTCTGCCTGGGACTCAACCTCCCTCTGCTGTGCAGAGTTTGGGGGACTCGTCTGCCTCTTCTAGGGAGAAGAGACATAAAGAAAAGGAGAAGCACAAGAGTCATAAAAGGTGGGCTGAGACTCATCCCTCAGCCCCGCTATCTAAAGTCTCTAGTCCCTCCACGAGGGCCTCTGGATCCTCTCCCTCTTGGCTCCATTCGCCTTGTTTCTCACCGGAGCCAGAGGAGGAGGAGTACTGGTCTCCCTCGAAGTCATTGATGCGGCCCTCCCAGCCCACCTCGATGATGTCTTCTAGGTCTACGAGAAGCCTGACCGACACGGACATGGATCAGCTGATGCATCGATTTCTGCAGACTCAGATGCAGATGGGGGTGCTCCTGCCCCCCCCCCCATCACGGGGGAGTGCAGTCCCCCTTTTTGCTCCAATCACTCCTTCTCCAACCCGTTTTCGGATTTTGGAATCATCGGATGCGGGCCCTTTCGGAGCCAGGGATTTGTCGGTGACGATAGTTCCGGTAGCTTAGACGCAGACTGTACCCTCGAGCATGTCGGATCCTAGCTCTCGGGGCCGAGAGCTGAGCGTCGGATCCATTGGGGTTGGTGTGTCTTCGGCGCCCTTCAGGTTGGAGCACACTTCCCTCTCGGATCCGACCACTTCGGCTCCAACACCGATTACTGCTTCGGAGCCTAGGAGACTGCTTTTGGAGCCTGGCAAAAGTGGCACGCCTTCGGCTTTTGAGGTAGTGGAGAGGATTCTGTCAAGGTCTTCCAGATCCCAGGTCTGGGCATCAGATCCTCCCACTCCCCCTTTGCATTTGGGTCTATCCTCCGTCATCCGACCACTGGGACAGCCTGCTCAAACCCTCCAGTTAGTTCCCTTAGAGGAGCAGGACTCCGTAGGTGAGCCCTCCTCGGATAGTCCCACCGAGGAGATTCATCGCAAACGGAAGTGTAAAAGGAGGCACCTGGACTCCCCTGAGTCCCTCACGACAGACACAGATTTGGATGAAGGGGAAGGTTCCCCAAGGTCACCCCCTGAGGATGTCTCCTTTGGAGACATCATGGAATTGTTGCAAATTAGAGGGGGGTGGTCTGCCCAAAAACCTTCCTTGGACGAGTCCATGTTTCTGGAGGCATTTGAGGCAGGCCTGTCTACCTCCTGGGTGTCCCCTCCGGCTGATCCCCTGGTAGACTTAATTACTAACAAGGCGTGGAAGGAGCCCGACACCGTGGAACCAATTCCAAGACGGCCAGACAAAATTCTTAGCCCTCCTTCTGATAGGCAGGCCTGGTCTAAGGGGTCAGCTGTAAATGCCATGTTGGTGGCGGCTGCCACGAAGAAGACACTCGCACAGGAGAGTTCCTTGGTCCACCCTCCGGATAAGGAATCTCGGGAGTTGGACCGCATTGGGAAGTGGATGTTTGCTTCAGCCACCTTCTCTGTAAGGGCGCTGAACTACATGGCACACATTATCAGGCTACAGCGAGACCTAATAAAGGAATACGCTGCAGCCCCCCCGAAGTCCATGACAGTCGAGGATAGAAGACTTTCTCGACTCGTATGGCCACTCTGAAGTCTATCTCGAACACGTCTATGCGGCTACTCTCCCATGCTATGGAGGGAGCTGCTAGAGCTAGCGGAGCCGAGGTCGTCTTGTGGCATCATGCCTGGCTCCGCCTTTGTGATTTTGTGGAACCCTTTAAGGCATCCTTTGCAAATGTGCCCTTTGACGGTTCTTCGCTCTTTGGCAAGACCGTACGCGAGACGCTGGTCCAAATCAAGAAGGACGGGAAGACACTGTCTGCCGTCGGAGTTCGCTTCACTAATCCCCAATGATTCTTTTCGAGGAATCAGAGGGGACAAAAGAAGTCTCAGCAGTCCCATCCAGCTTCGGACCCCTCGTCCTTCAGAGGCAGAGGAGGACAAGGTGGATGCCGGCCCAGAGGCAGAGGGGTGTCGCGTAATTTCTGGTCTAGAGAACCATTCTCGGATAGACCCGCGCAACAGCCCTGAGGGCTTACCCGACTGTCCCTCTCTGGAGGCAGTCGGGGGGCATTTGTCGGAGCACCTGCTAAATTGGGAGTCCATCACGACGGATCGATGGGTGCTCCGAATCATAAACAGAGGTTATTTCATCCCCTTCCTAAATCTTCCCCCTCCCATGAAGCGCCTCCCCGATGTCCCACCTGATCAAAGGAAGGTGGCAGCTTCAGAAATTTCAAAGCTGCTAGAAAAAAGAGCCATCCAGCACGTCCCCCCAGACCAGTTTGGATCGGGCTATTACTCCAGGTTCTTTTTGGTGCCAAAAAAGACGGGGGACTTAAGACCGATTCTAGATCTCTCTTCCCTGAACCTGTTCATTCCCAAAGAGAAATTCCAGATGGTCACTCTTCAATCAATTCTCCCCCTCCTTCGGGAGAATGACTGGATGTGCTCCATAGACCTCAAGGATGTGTACTACCACATTTCGATGGACAGACGATCCAGGAGGTTTCTCCTTTTCCGGCTGGGAGCCAGTCATTATCAATTCAGGGTTCTTCCGTTCGGCCTCACCTCAGCCCCCAGGGTGTTCACCAAAGTCATGGCAGTGGTTGCAGCCCACCTGAGACTCCAGGGCATTCAGGTCTTTCCATACCTGCACGACTGGCTCCTCACCGCCTCCAACAGGCATCAACTGTGTGCTGCCAGGGATTATGCTCTAACTCTTGCCCAGAGTTTGGGCATCTCGGTAAACCTTCAAAAGTCCTTTCTTCATCCTGTGCAGGTTCTGGAATTTATAGGGGCCAAATTGGACACTTGCATCTCTCGGGCCCTACTAACTCCGGACAGGGTGAACAGTTTGTCTTATCAGGTATTAGCCCTCCTTCAGAACCCGGCTCCTTCAGCAGAGTTAGTCCTGAGAGCACTAGGGTCTATGGCGGTGGCAATCAGTCTTTGTCTACACGCACGTCTACGAATGAGGATTCTACAATGGACCCTCCAAGTCCAATGGTCTCTGTTACTACATCCGTTGAACACCCCTATTCCATTAAACAGGGCTTGCAGGGACTCCCTCCTCTGGTGGCTTCACTCAAGGGAGCTGCGAGAATGGAGACCCTTCGTAATGCCCCCGCCCCAAGCCACGTTGACCACGGATGCTTCTCGCCTCAGGTGGAGGGGCATTGTTCGGGCAGAACCGTCCAAGGCACGTGGACCCCCTTAGAGACCACTTTGCATATCAATGTCCTAGAGATGAGGGTGGTGCTTCTGGCATTGCAAGCTCTCCATGGCCTTCTTCCTCTAGGGACTATTGTGGTTCAAACAGACAACATGGCAGTAGTCTGGTACATAAACAAACAGGGAGGAACCAGATCTTATCCCCTTTGTCAGGAGGCTATGAGAGTTTTGGAGTGGGCGATATTCACCAACCACTTTCTGGTAGCAACGCACATTCCGGGTCAGTCCAACATTCTGGCGGACAAACTGAGTCGTGTGATCCTCACACCGTATGAGTGGTCTCTCAAACCATCAGTTGCAAAACAGATCTTCCTCAAATGGGGTCTACCTTGCTGCGATCTTTTTGCTTCTCCATCAATCACAAAGTGCAGCGAGTTTTTCGTGATACTTTCCCCACCAGGGGAGAGCCCCAGAGACGCTCTGGTTCATGCTTCGCCACCCGGTCTCCTCTATGCTTATTCCCCCTTCCTCTTATGACGAAGTTCATTCAGAAAGCACGTCGGTTGGGGAGCAGAATTATCCTCATAGCCCCAGTCTGGCCTCACCAGATCTGGTTCCCATATCTGCGGTCTCACAGTGTAGTTCCTCCATGGATCTTAGATCCCATTCCGGATCTGATTTTGCATCCTGTGGGATTGCAACCTCCGAATCTGGTAAACCTCAAGCTCGCGGCTTGGTTGATCCAGTTCCACTGATGGCAAGGACTCCTGGCATCTTATCACCAGTAAAGGCCATTCTGGTAGCGGCTCACAAGCCTGCTACCAGAAAAATTTACAGTAGTAAATGGAAGCGTTTTTCTATCTGGGCTAAGGACAAGGGCTTAGATCCCTTTACCGTTCCTATCCCAACGGTTCTTGAATTTCTGTCACACATTTTTCATCAAGGAGCAAGTGCATCTACAGTTAAAGTACAATTGGCAGCCATTTCCCATTTTCATGTGGGGGATGGATTGGGATCTTTAGCTTCTGCAAAGATATGCAAAACCTTCTTGAAAGTCATTTCTTTATTGAAACCACCAGTTAAGACTGCAGTCCCACCATGGGACTTAACTCTAGTTTTACAAGCATTGACAAGGCCACCTTTTGAGCCTGCCGCCTCAGTTCCTTTAAAGTTCTTATCATGGAAAACAGCCTTTCTAGTTGCTATTACTTCAGCCAGGAGGGTTTCGGAACTTCAAGCCCTTTGCATGAAACCCCCTTATCTAATTTTCCATAAGGATAGAGTGTCTCTCAGGACTAACCCTTCCTTCTTACCAAAGGTGGCTTCAGAGTCAAATATTAATCAGTCGATTAATTTACCAGTGTTCTTTCCCAACTTTCAGAACAAAGGGGAATACAAATTACACAAGTTGGATGTACATAGACAACTACGTTTTTACTTGCACAGGATGAAGGATACTCGCAAGGCTGATCAGTTGTTTGTGTCCTTTGCCATATCTGCCATGGGTAGAGCTATTTCCAAAGTTACCTTAGCAAATTGGATTTCACAATGCATTATTCATGTGTATGTATCCTCAGGTAAACCTGCTCCTATCGGAGTCCATGCCCACTCAACCCGATCCATAGCCACATCAGCAGCCTTCTGGTCCAGGGTTCCTCTGGATGACATATGTTCAGCAGCTACTTGGTCCTCTTCCCATACATTCATTTCTCATTATAAATTGGATATGATATCCAGGAGTAGGGCTTCCTTTGGCTCTGCGGTGCTTCGGAATATCCTTCCTTAAAGGCCGCCCAAGGTTTTTAGGTAGCTGGGAACTCTGTCCCACAGGTTGCAGAGCAAATGAAGTAACTACTTCAGATGAAAAAGTTATGTACTCACCATAACGTTCCATCTGAGTAGGTACTTCATTTGTCTGCAACCGACCCCCCCCCTCCATGCCCCCTAACCATTATCGTGATTCCTGATCATGATTGAGATTGTTTCATGAGGTTAGGCTTTATTTGGTCCTCTGTTGAGGGTATTGTTATAGGTTCATAGGTTTATACTAGGCTATCTGGCAGTGACACAGAGATGACTCCGGGTAACCTACGATCTCTCCCATCCACCGTCAGTGGATCTGGTAATTTTGGATTTTTGAGGGTCACCTCTGAGCAGACGGTATGTGACTGAATAGAGCTGGGAGTTCTTCAGTACTCGAGTGTGTGGTATTGTGTGAAAAGCTGCAAGGTCTAAGATTAAACAGCTGCCTTATAATGCGGGTTTAGTTCCTCATTGAGTTAGGTGTAGCACACGTGGTGGACACCATTCCCATCCCATTGATTTTGTTTTAGCTTTTTTAGCAGCTTTTTCACCTGCTTTGTGGATGTCATGAGGCAGCACTCTGCCTAGATATCTATCTCTCCTTGGGGGGGGGGGGTTTGTCTTTTGAATCTATGGCAGGATGATTTTATGAGTGCTCCATTTTTTTACTAATAATGATCAAAGGTGTCTGGGATTGCCTGATCCATGCAGTCCTGGAGGTGTTAGAGAAGGGGCATTTGTAAGGGCTTCTTCTTGGGTTGTGGTTTCCACTGGCTCGGGGGCCTTGAAGGATACCACACCAGTCTTGAGTTATTAGTTACTGGATTAAGCAAACTCGATCTGAGGAAAGGCACCATGTAGCAGGGGATTATGGGTAAAGGGGAGGAGCTAGGAGCTCGGATCTTTTAGCTAGTAAAGCTGCCGGCTCAGATCCGAGGTCGGATCCGATACCCACAGGTTGCAGACAAATGAAGTACCTACTGAGATGGAACATTATGGTGAGTACATAACTTCTTTTTTCTTTTTATAACCATGTTTCAGTAGCTATGACTACATCAGGAGTGTATGTGGCAAGGTACTCATGTATGTCATGGATTTTATTGCACATACTTTTTAGGTTCATATTTAGTAAGGTGAATTTGGGATCTGTTTTTTGCTGAGATGTATTAGGCGACTGGTTTATTTTGGGGTTGGATGTAATGGCTTTTTCACAGTGGGACCTGGGTTGGGATGAATATCTCCACTAATTTTTTGAACTGATATTTCACAGAGGGCAGAGTGTGGCCAGTTATATTTTAGTCTTGGTTTGATATTTGATCATAAATTTGGATACCTCTTTACATGTTATTTAGTTCAATATTGAAGTATGTGCTGAAGGATGTATTATATTCAATGATGGGCCTAATAAAGGATGAATAAATTGGGAGTATATCTTTTTTGGATTTTGAGGAGATGCCACAAAGGATAAGTTGTGTAAGGTAGAAGGAGTTTCTAAGCAACACAGAGGCATGATGGTTAAAGGAGAGTAATCAACATATGTACCCAAGCCACTGATAACTGTGTCATATTTATGTGGCATGCTGTCTATATGATAAGCAATAGTGATGCTAGCTTTACCAAAGGAAAATACGCTACATTTCTTAGTGTTAAGGCTAAGCCTATGAATAATACACAAATCATTTGTTTGGTCCAGTTCTTGCTGAAGAATTTGAGTATCAGAAAGGGATTTGATAACTGCCTCCAGTTATGTTGTATATCAAGTCTAGGATTCAAAGCAGGTGAATACCTTGCATATAGAAGTTTTCCAGAAATACTGACTCAGAAATTTGGGGCTCTCCTTGGGGGATCATTTTCTTCAATTATTGTAAACTCTTTGAGAGGAACTAGAGTAGAAACAGCATGCCTGATTAAAAAAGAAAAGGAAAGTGAAGAGAAGAAAATTTAAGATTGTGTTGTCCAGGAATATTAGAAGGAATTACACAAAAAGAATTGTGAAACATTTGCAGAGCAGGTTGAAGCACTACTACGTTAAGGAAATTCCAAATTTTTACATGGAAATGTTTGCATAAATATTTCTGTAGTCTACGTAAGCTAAGTAAGAAGTTTTTGGTTGTTTCAGACTTCTGCTGGAAATCTAGAAGAAGCAGGATAGTGGAGGCACATATTTTTAGTCCCCCCATCAGCTAGGAAACCTGCTTAAATAATTATAGCCAGAAAAAGTAACATGAGATGTGACACTGTTCATGTTGAATACCTAGAGAAAAGGGTCAGAGCTGAGAGGTCTTAGTTAACAGTGATTCTCTAAGCAAATAAAAACACAACAGCAAGGAAAAGGACAGCGCACAGACCTTTTAAGATAGAAGACGCAGACTATCCTGTCAGAAATACTGGGCAAGCAAATTGGTGTAACTTATGAAATTAGTTTTTTGAGCTGTGGTACAGAATTGGAATTGTCTAGACACAGTAAGACCTTACTGAGTTTAATCCTGGTGGCTGCTAAAAAAGCAATTACTAGAAAATGGAAATCAAAGTCTAAACCAACTGTACTAGAATTAGAAAATATAGTAATAGAGATAAATTAATTGGAAGTGGGACCTTTAGAAAATGATAGGAACAAATTACATGGAAAAAATAGGAATTGTTGGAACAAGACGTGCAGAGTAATATTTTGCAGGAAGAATGAGGTTCAAGGGAAGGCAGGAACTGAATGAGCTATGTAAAGTCCAATTGACAATGACAGTTTAGAAAATTATATGTGATGTATAATGTTTGCAACTGAAAATATGTCAGTGTAGTTTGTTTTCATTTATGTAAATGTATTATTGCCTATGTCATAAGCGATTATTAAGTAAAGCTGTTTCTTGTTTAAAAAGAGATTAGGGGAGAAGTAGCTGCTGAGGGTACTTGTTACCAAATGGAGAGAAATATTATCCCAGATAACTGGAGTAAGAATTCTTGCACCAGTATATAAGAAAAAAAGTGGATATTCACAGATTATGGCCATACAGAGGTATTAAACTCTTGTCACACAACATGGAAGCACTGGATAGGGTGACTGATAAACAAATATGTGGAGTAGCTGAAAGTAAGACAAGAGATGAGCAGTTCAGATTCAGATCAGGATGCAGTATAACTGACCTGATATTTGCAGTGAGAAAGCTAGTGGAGAAGAAGCTGGGATGACAAAAATTTTTAACTGGGCATTCTTAGACATGGAAAAAAAAAACATATAACAAGGTCCCAAGAAATATAATTTTGGCAGCCTTGTGATGGTGCAAAGTTCAAGAGAAATTGATCAAATTAATCCAGACTATAAACAAGGAACCAATTACACAAGTACAAAAAGAGTTCAGACTCAAAGAGGGGTCCCCAGTGAGACACTATGGATCTGAGTCCACTCCCATTCATACTAATGCTAGACTACAGGGGACAGATCAACAAGGCTGCTGTGCAGATGTTGTGGCACTAATGACAGACTGTAGAATGCTCACGAGATAAAACTGGATATAGACAATTCAGTGATTATGGTAATAAATGAGATAAATCAGAAGATGCTGATTTTGAGGTAGAAGGAATATAATGAAACAAGTTAACAGCTTCATGTAGCTAGTTAGTATGGTTGACGAGAAGGGAAATGTGAATGAAGGGGGGGGGTCAAAGCTAGACTTAGAGGTGTTACAGCCAAATGGTACAAAGTATCAGGGGTGGTGTGCAACAGAAGAATGCCAAAGAAGAAATGTATGGTATGTAAAACAGTGGTGTGACAAGTGCATCCGTATAACACTGGAACCTGAACAGTAAAGACAGAGCAGCTGAAGAAACTTGAGATGCTGGAGATGAAGTGCCTGAGATATGTAGGATGCACACTGTGGGGCAGTAAAAGAAAGGAGGACATCGTAGTGGAAGCCAAAGAAATTTCAATTGCAGAGAAAGTCAAGAGGAGCAGATTGTGGTAGTTTGGTCACATGCAGGAAAGCAGTAGTAAATTTGTTAAAGCAGACATGGGGAGAGACAGGAGGAAGGTAAGAGGAAACATTCTGCCAAAGGTGGTATGGATTGCATGAGAAAAGACCTGTGACAAGCATGATGACTTTCAAAGAAAGAAGAGTGTCTGTGAATCAAAAGAGGTGGTAACAGTAGATACAACACCCTATTTGAAAATTGGAAAAAAGATTGATATTGATGATGATTATGATCACAATGAGTACATTTTATTCTTAAGATTAAGCTTTTGAAAGAGGATACCCTTATGACTGAATGTGAAATATGAAGTTGTACTAATAGCAACATTGCACCATACTGTTAAGGATTATAATTTGTAGCAAGATTACGGATTATAAAACTGAAAAATGGTTATTTACAAAGATCATATTATGTCTTTTGAATTGTATAACAGACATAAATCATACTGTGACATTTTGTATGTATGTTCCTAATATAGTTGAAAGATCAATAAAAAAACAGATTTCTGAATAATGATATTGGATTACTGGGGTACTTAGCATTAGGGCTCATATCAAGGAAGCCATTTGAAATATCCTAGCAGATATCTCAGAATAATAAATCATAACTATCAGGTATAGAATGCACTTTGTTGGTGATTCCAGGTATAAAGAAATGCACACTTTATCTTCATGCAATTTGTTTCTTTGTATATGAGTTTAAAATTTTTGAGTGTTTGGGAGAGAGAGAAGGACAATCATAATTCCAGTTATAATAATGTCATTATTGAGGAGAAATATGTATGATTTGTTTTTCTGATGTCAAACATGGTGACTGCTCCTGGAAAGCAAATTAGAATTTTAGCTGCTACATTTACTACGGCTGTAGTAGTATCTTCCAGGGGTAGGTCAGTGAAGAAAGATACAGAGCATTTCTTGGAGGCTCACAGAGAATCAAGTCTGTTTATAACTAATTGACAGCAACCTGCTCTAGGCAGTATAAATAGAGTTCTAGTACAAAACTATTTTATTTTTCTGATGGGAGGGCCAGAGAAGCCTCCCGGGAAAATTTATAGATGCACGGTGTTGTTCTACAGTGCAGCCTACTCACTAGAATGTTGAAGTATGTAAATGAAAAAAAAATCAGAGGGAACAATTCTACTGCTATTTTGAACTGTGCTAATTATCGTAAAGCAGACCTATGCTGCTATCCTATGACAGAAGGGAAAAACTGGGACTGCGTAAAGCACCTGTAAGAAAGGCCTGCGTTTTACAACTGAAATGTGTAACCAAACAGACTGCATTCTGAATTATTACATACTGGAGCATATGAAGCTGTGTTTTTCTGTTGGTGTCCCCCTACATTGAGTTTGAATGGGGAAGATTTTCTTTTTATGTTTGTAAATAAATCCACACTTGGAGTATGACTAACTGGCTCTAGGTACTGGTTCATTGCTACAAGCACAATGTCACTGGTACAGATGTAATGACAACTAAGTAAAGATGTATTCTGGACAAGTTCTGCAAACCAGAAGCTCAGTGGAAGTCATATACCATATCAGTGGAAATTGAATATAATGCAAAGTGTCATCCTGAGCTAGTAAAGGCCTATGAAATTCTAGGTGCAGTGTCTATGTGTAATATCAGTATGCCTCTAATACTTCATTAAACAAACTCAGTATAGTTCACTGTTGAATTTGTCCCTACTACTTTAATGACATCAAAAGCTTTGTAGTTTGAGCTTTGACATCTTACATCTAAGCAAAAGAAAAACGAAGTCAACTTAAAATAGTCAATAAAAAAATCTGACATTATTTAAATGTTCAGAGACAAAAATCTCAGAACATGCAAATAAAAACATGTTTCTGTAGAGAGGCAAGCTCCATTACACCCTCCTCCCACTAACTAAATATACTAAGTCTGAGATCATACATTACCAGGGAAAGAGCATATTCTCTAACCCAGGCATTATTGGTGATCTCACACAAATACAAAATCAAAACTCTAAACAGTCCTGATGAAAAAAGTTGTTTTTTTTTTTGTTTGCATGCTCTCAGATTTTATCTGTGACCATACGATAATCTTGTTGACATTTTATGTCAGCTATTTTAAGCTGGCTTTTTTCAGTTTAGACCTTTTAGCTGCACATAAATGCAAATGCACATGCACACACACACACACACACACACACACACACACACACACACACACACACACACACACACACATTTGTGTATCTAAATATATATATATATATATATATATATATATATATATATATATATATATATATATAAAAACACATATATTATTTTTATTTCAGATGTAATGATAATTCAGCAAAGATATATTCGGGACCAGAGTTGCATTCTACATCTTGAACAGAATTCAGATACTCTTCAGTGGAATCAAAGTAGAATGGAAAATATCATCATGTGACAGTGAGAGACATATGAATGCCTGTTTGGTACCTGTGCATAAAAGTCCATATGTCAATTCCACTTTGAAAGGGCATAATAATACTAATATTTAGAGTGAGTTATAACAGAGAAAGCATTTGCAACATATAACTAAAACTACAGTGATTCCCTCAGGTATTTAAATTTTGCTCATCACTAAGTTCAGTTCCACCACATGGTTGCTTTAATTCGCTGAGATGGATCCTTAAAATGTCACAAATAATTTATTTTTTAGGGAAATATATATGATTTTGCATGTAATGCAGTAATACATCTGGAAAGACATTTTTTTATTGCTGCTGTATATCTCAGCCTCAGAAGTAATCTAACACCCCCCCCCAGTGGATACTGGCTGGCAAGAAACTCCTGTACTTTATAACTGTATATAAATGGCCAAATACCACTTCCTCTTTAACTCACCCAAGCCTAAAATGCCCTTTTTGTATACTTCCATTGCACACCCATACCTCCTTATGGAGACTAGAACTTTTTGGGTCTGGCACTAAAACGTTTAGTCCAGGATGCACTGCTGTGGAGAAGTGAATCTATGCTTGCCACTTATTATTTATATTTCATATTTATGCTTATATTTACATGACTGAGAGGAGGCCAATATTTTACTGAGATGTATGGTGTGAAACATCAGTGTGGGAGAGAATAATTCTCTGACAGTGCTGATTTATATCACACTATACTGGAAATATTGCTAGTTGTGTGTTAGTAATTGTGAAAATAAGCAGTTTTACCATATGTACTTAATATTTCAAAACAAAACAATGATGTATAAACTGTCGCTTGACATTAGCTGAAATCTTAGATGTTGAAGAAAATATTAATATTTGCACTGAGTTACACATCTTGATAGATATCCAGTATTATTTGTATCACTAAGTATACAATTAAACCTATGTTTAAACATTTCTGTAAATATCCCAATAAATAAATCACTAATAGAGGTATTTCTTGCTGTGATGTGAAAGCTTATGTCTGATTAACAAAAATGTTCTAACAATATATGTCTATGTTATATTATTTTCAAGATATTAAAATTTGTGAAAGTTTAGAAAAAATATAATATAGGATTTGTGTGCATTATAATATATTACAATGTTTATGGAAATGTCTATCAATGCTCTGACTGCTATCATTGTACGTACTCTTACAGATAACATTGCTGTTTGGACAATTTTAATATCTTTTACTGTTCCACAAAATAGATTTGTTTACTGTATGCTTTTTAAATTTATTTTTCTGAAAATGCTCAGGAATGCAAAATGTGTGTAGGCTAATAGAGGTTTGACATTCCACACCACGCAGGTATTAATGAGTTAAGAGTTTATAATAACTTTTTCTTTTAGTTATAATAGTGTACAATTCTACTGTCAAAGATTTAAGACTGCAAGTCTAACCCACAGTAATTTTAACCCCAGCACTTTGGCTCTTTCAGACCATGAAGTCAGAACTATGGTATGTTGCAACTGAAAAAGCCTTTTTATTGAAGAAATACATGATTCTTACCACTGATTAATTGAAAACTCATTAAGATATGGCAAAATATACTCATTATCAATGATGCTTTCTACATCCTGAGGAAAATTCATATATTCCCCAAATGAAAATGCATATAATTCACCATGCCAGAGTAACAGTAAAATGTATTTGCATGTGTATATTTAAGATGCAGTACTTAATATCCTTTTGACAATTCATGAAAAAAATTCAGAAAATCATCCTTTGAAACTTGGATATAAAAAATGCAAATATAACTACAATTCTGCCCTCAAGGATTTATAATAACTCTGCTGAATTTGTCCATACCTCATTTGCTGCTGTAGACCATGAAATCTGAGTCATTACTTGTTACAATTAAGGAAATCTTTTTTTTTTTTGAGTAATATATACAGCAGATGTTGTCAGTTTTTGGATCCAACTTGTGCTTCTTCCATTGTGGCTCCATGGTAGGATCTGATGAAGGAGTCGAGGACCAAAAAGGCCTTGAAGACTTGGACGAAGGCTACTTTGACTTGGGTTTGTGGAATTGAACCTCAGCAATAGCTGCCAAAATGGATGAGGGCAATAATCCTTTCAAAATTAACTTATTTTTTCTATCCAGAATAGCTCGCGGTTTAAAGGCCTTACAGATCACACAGTCTTCCTGAAGAGGGTTTTGACCCAAACAACATACACACAAAGGGTGTGCATCAGAAAGGGCCAGCTTGTGCCCACATTTCTGGCACTTCTTAAAGCCAAAATGGCCTTTTTCAGATATATTTATACTAAACAGAAAGAAATAGAAGGAAGCTTTTTTTAAATTGTAGACAAAGAAAAAGAAAAATGGGAAAAATATTACCAGCGATGGTGAGAAGAACTACACTGAAAAGTGTAAGAGGAAAAAGGGGACACTACTAAATGTGGTAATAAAAATTCACTAGAATGGTGTAAATAAGGGAGGCTTTATTAATAAAGTTTAAAGACTTATATTAACTGGAAAAAACAGAAATAAACTTATCCATTTATTGAAATTGCTCGAGAGCTCAAGGCAACCATGTCTAAATGCGAAAGTGGCAAATGAGATCTGAGGTATATTAGGGGTTGGTGCTTTGTGGGTAAGGAAGGAACTCGAGAGTTTGTTTGGTGGTCACGAGCTATAATAATGGCTAATTTGGATCCAAGGACTGGATCTGAACTCAGCTGTTGAAGAAGAATAAAAATGGACAACACAGCTGGAACATTATGGTGAGTATACAACTTCTTTATTATATCCTTCTGATATAATGGCAGCTTAGTAGGGATATATTATGAACCAGTATTCATACCTCTCAACTGTACTGAATTTCTCAGAATTTACCAGTTTTGAGGACAAAATAATGGGGTGCCATGAACTTCCGAGTGGCCCCTTCAATTCCCGATTTCTTTTTTTTATTTTATTTACAATTTTAAAGAACAGCTTACGTCATCATGTCATCACCAGCATATCCTTCAACATCATCAACATGCAGGGGCATGCATGATACCATCAGCTTCATGAAGCACTGCCTGACTGCCTGTCAGACTATCAAAATCGAGACATGGGCAATTTAAAAAAAAAAAAAAACCTTCAGTTGTTTACAGACGCAGGCTTGGGCATAAGATCCCCGAAGTACAGCAGCTCAAGAATTACAGCAACACATGTTTTATGAATGCTGTTATGCAGTGCCTGAGCAACACAAACCTGCTTGCCGAGCTTTTGGGGTTGGAACTGTACAAGTTGGACCATCACAGCATGATAGGACATGTAAATGGCAGCCACAGTATGACTGTCAATCTTGGGGTGATTAATGATGAGTCAGCTATAATATAAAAGGGACAGGTCACCAATCACCACCGCAAACCTGGCGTCGCTTGTGTGGGCTTTGTGGACCTTGGATCATTCACCCCAGTTTTCCGTGGAGTTTAAGGTGAGCTCTTAAAGTGGTTGGAGTTCCATGTTACAAATGACACCAAAAGGAAAACTTACTTATGATACATAAAATAGTAACTTATTAACTGGACCTAGTGAGTACTCTGCATTCTTAAAAAGAAAACAATTATTAAAATTATTATTTTTTTGCTTAGGTTTCCAGAATTCCTACCAGTTACACTTTTTGTGAGGTATTTGGAATGCATAAAAAGCTGTCATATCAGTGTTTGTGTGTGTGTGTGTGTGTGTGTGTGTGTGTGTGTGTGTGTGTGTGTGTGTGTGTGTGTCTCATTGTGTTTCAGTTGATATGTCTGTGACCAAGTGTAGTTTCTACCGACACAGCTTCTAAGAGTATACTTTGGCCAGTTGTGTGTTCATGAGAACCACACTTCATAACTGTCATTATATTATGCTCAGTTTAGCTCTCAAATCATCCTGTACTATTGAAAATCAATGATTGCACATACTGCTAAAAGATATTTCATTGGAAAAATTCATAAAATTCATAACAATGAGTGATGCTTTGCTGGCTTCAAACACTGTAAATACCAGTGCATTCAGATGTACTGTTCCTTTTTGTGATTTACATGTCCAGTCTCAGGTTTTACTGTATGTCACACATTCTGACTATTTGCTGAACATTTGGTGAATAAAGGTTGAGGAGTAACTAGCAAATGAGATAATCATTGATAAACAACCTCACAAAACCTCTGCAAGAAAGGTTAATGTCCCGATGGTGGTGTATAAAGTTAATAACAGTATTGGGAAACAAATCTCAATAGAAAGAGTATTTATAGTGATCATTATTAGGCCCAGTCTAATTCACATTATGTGCTAGTGCCGTTCCTAAAATTCTAGACATAACTGTAGTCAAATATGCTGCCAGTCACAAGCTGTGTAACAGAATTCATGCTGACATGATGTAAAAAAGTTACAGACTAATGACGAAGGTATAATTTCATAGTCTTAAATAATCATATTTCAGTAATATGGGAAGTAAAGTCAGTTGTAAACACAAAAATACAGCATGTTCAATATAGGCTAGACCAAGTGAAAAACTGCAAGAATTTAGGAGCAGTAACATAAGTTCAGTTTAGGTTTCATTTTGTTTCCTCTTTCATCACTGGGTTAGTCCCTCTAAATCAATGGCATTTTTTCAGGAGTGGCCCAAGTTGGTGTTCATAATAACTAGGGAAGATTTGGCCAAGGCATGGGAAACATTCCCTACCCTTTTCATTAAGTGCCATGAGATCTTTTACATCCCCCTGAACTACCACCAACTCAGACTGGGTCTCAGTTTAATGTCTCATTTTGTTAAGAGATTAGAAAACATTTTGTGTAGTTTTACCCATCCAGTAAATAAGTTTCAAGGAGAAAAACTACTACAGAGGATTACAGACTTTGGGCTTATACTGCTTACAATATCAGACATATGGTAATGATTTAAGTATGACTCTGTGGTATTTTATATGTTATGCTATTCCAACATCTAGGCTTATAGGCAGTCTTAGTGGGAACTAGGCTAAGAGAGTATTCTCCCAGGTTATAGCTACTATGGTTTAGAAGTAAGAGAGGAGTTAGATATCATATAGAATTTTAATGATTTGAAATGCACTCCCATATAAAATAAGAAATAAACAAAATTCATTTTAAGATAAAATTGACCATATAATATTGGGCACATACAGTTAAGAAACAAACTACTTTCCATAAAGAATGTTTGGCAGTTGTCCTGCATTTGGTTTAATTGCTTGCCTGTAAAGTGTGTTGGGCTATGCTGTGGTAAGATTTTACAACCAAATATTGATTTTGATACTATATTGAAATAACTCGCTTGCACTGATTAATTATGTTCAATATATTGAAATGTTACTCTCAGGCAAGAAGGCATATGAAATGATGGCAACAGGTGTGTGTGTGTGTGTGTGTGTGTGTGTGTGTGTGTGTGTGTGTGTGTGTGTGTGTGTGTGTGTGTGTGTGTGTGTGTGTGTGTGTGTGTGTGTGTATGTATGCATGCACACCGTACCTCTCAACTTCCTAACACAAGAAATTTGGATAAAGCCTTAAATAATGGGGGAGGGGGCAAAGACCCTAAAATAGGGACAGATTTAAAATATTGTTCTTATAAAACTTAAAATGTTGTTAGAATAACAGTTTGCTAGCAGTTAATTTTATTTTTATAAAAGAAAATTGTATTTTAGTTTTCTACAAGCTCAAATGTTAATATAAATAAAACACTATTGTTCTTTTTATATTTTCCGTTTAATATTTTGTCTGTTCTTTGATTTGCATTTGAATGTTGGTATCCCACAATTCCATTGGGCGGGCTAATTACATAATTATTTATGCAAATTTTATGTTAATTATTGTCCATGTTTTGGCCAGTTGTACCTACTTTCATGGGCCTTTGTCCAGATTTTTGATGTTTCCAGGTTGAGAGGTATGCAAGTATTCCATTCTGCATCCTAAGCAGAAGTCCCATGGAAAAAGGGTATAATGCAAGATGTAAGAAAATGATCACAAAAGACCTATGATCCTTGCATCTAGTATCTATGTAAAAAATAACTATATGTTAATTCCTCTTTGAAGGTTATTTGCAAGAAATTATAATGAGGTAGTCAGGTATAAAAATGTAAGAGTCAAATTCAGCCATCAGTGATTTAAATGCAGCTCCAAACTAAAATGTTCTCTTTCAATTTGCCTGCTTGAGAGCATGGAGTTTAAGCCGTGGAATACTTTCAAAAATAAATAAATAAAAATGAGAGAAATATATATATATGAATTTTTGCATCTGATTTAATTACAAATAAGTAAAAAAGATTATGAACCAGTGCTGCATTCTTTAGCCTAAGCAAAAGTGATATATCTCCTAATAGAAACATGTGCCTATCTCACCACATACACTGGAAACAACTCATATGGAATATTCTGAAAGGATGTAAGACATTTTTGGAACAAATTACGTACTATAATTACAAGGATCAGAAATTTGGCTAAATTAAAAAATATATATATAAATGTACCTGGTGATATGTAATATGTCAAACTAAAGGTAATTGTTTATCAGCCGCGCATAAAACATTATGAAAGAGTCACTGTGCTACTCACTATTTTATGTGTGTGTGTTATATATCCATAATATATATATATATATATATATATATATATATATATATATATATACTCTGTGTGTGTATAACTATGTATATATATATATATATATATATATATATATATATATATATATATATATATATATATATTCACTTTAGAACACTGAAAGCCTATAACATTGAAATTCAAAACAGTGAGACCAAAATCTTGAAAATTCAAAACACTCGAAAATCAAAACATCGAATCCCCTAACATTGAAAAAACATAGGAAACCAACATTTAATATATGCCAGCACAACTACATACAGAAACAAATAAAAAAACAAACCATATTACACTTCTCCAAATATAAGCAGAGGAGCAGGCCACTCTGCATCCCCATGTGGGGGGCTGCACCCCCACACCCTCTGCTACTTAAATATATCATATCTGAGATCGCACTACACAGAACAAAATGGCAAACATACCATTCTGCACTTCATGACTGCCTGTTTAAATTGTAAAAAACTATCCTCAAGTCTTCTCCTAGAAACACTACTTCACTGTTAAAACATTACATATTACTATATATCTCTCCGAAACTTATCGAAGTTTCATAGGTAACCTCAGTCATGTTCCCTTCTTACTTGCTATACTACAACATAACACATCTTAGTGTAGTGGTATAGTGTAGTGCAATCTCAGAGTTGATATATTTAAGTAGCAGGGGGTTGGGGGTGCAGGGGGGGCTTGCCCCCCCTGCTTATATTTGGAGAAATGGAATATGGTTTGTTTTTTGTTTCTGTGTGTGGTTGTGCTGGAATATAGTACATGTTGCTTTCCTGTGTTTTTCAATGTTATGGGATTCAATGTTTTGCGTTTTCAGTGTTTTGAATTTTCAAGAATTTGGTCTCAGTGTTTTGAATTTCAGTATTATGGGCTTTCAATGTTCTAAAGTGAATCCATATATGTATATATATATATATATATATATATATATATATATATATATATATATATATATATATATGTATACACACACACACACACACACACACACACACACACACACACACACACACACACGATTATAATAGATATGTTTAAAATGTCTGCTTTCTTCAGCTAATTTCTGCAAGACATATACTAGTGTTGTCTAAATAATAGTTTGATGCCATTCATTATACTTGTAATTATTTTATGATATTTGCTTTTCAAAGTTGCTTTTTAAATTCTTTTTCTATGCGTATTTACACTTGAAATTTTAAAAGCTTGATTACTGCAGTTGGGATCTGTAAAGCATGTAATGTCAGTTCTGTCTTATTAGTTATTTGATTTCATTCTTTATATTTGCAATTATGATTGATGTTTGTTATTCATATTTATTGTAGAAACGTAGGATTTCAACTCTGTCCCAGTCACCTATCTATACTTCCTCATTACACTCTCCACACATTGCACCAGACCTATTTAATATTGTCCCTCACCTTTATTCCAAACATAGATGATTAATTGCACTTCAACTCATCTCAAACCAAAACAAACTTAATTGCAAGAATCCACTCCAAAAAACAAACATGCTTGCTTACCCAATTTACTAAAATTATTCTAGGAAGAGCTATGGTGCTGCGGTAGCGTTGTCGCCTCACAGCAAGATGTTGTGCCATTCAATTCTCAGCTAGAGCATCTTCTGTGTGGAGACATGTGTGAATGGGCGTACCTTCATTGAAGGTTGTGCGTCAGGGCTGGCAAACTCGGCACGTAAAAAATCTACTGCCAATCATTAGCAGACCGGAGTTCCGCTGTGGCGTCCCCTCACCGGGAAAAGCCAAAAGGCACAGATTCTAGGAAGAGCTATACACCCTATTCCTGGCCCCACCTATAACAATGAACATAAAGGTAATTCTCTCCCACATACTACTGTAACCCAACAACAGCCAGTCCCCAACCCTGGTGATCTAATTTTCACTGCAAATAAATGTTAGAAGTATAAGAAATAAAACTGATGAGCTACATCCCTGGATAACCCAACATAAGCCTGATTTTCTCGCTGTAACTGCAGTGTGGCTTAAACCCAGCATAAATGACTCTGAAGTTATACCTCCTGGCTAAAATATCATCCGTAATGACCATATAAAGAGGAAAAGCGATGGTATTGCTTTAATATTTTCCAGTACCTACCACATTTCCACTTACAGCAAACCAACATAACAATTCAGTTCAGCAGAGCTTCTTTTTGCTTTCCTCAAAATAAATAGTTATAAACAAAAATGTATTGCTGTCCTTTATATCCCTCCTGGCGACAATACAGCTATTCTGGAAGATATCCTACACTGGAAATCTTTAACAGTTCCACGAAAAAAAATATCACTAGATGATGTAAATATCATTTGGTTGGATATAAACTCTAACTCCCCTACATCTAGCATGAACTTATATGGTTTCACTCAACTGATTAATAGCCTCACATTTTATAGCAAGACATCAAATTCTGTGTTAGACTGGATCCTAGTGTCAGACCCTGGCAAATACTTCACCACAGGTACAATGTCAGACTCTGTCAGTGATCACTTCCTAGTCTATACACATAGACATCTCACACATTTAGTTACACAGCATATCTGTAAAACAACACATAACCGTTCCATGTTTAACCCAGAAATGTTCATTACCACAACATCATCTGTTAACTGCAACTTCCTAATACTTTTCCCCTAAGACAATGTTGTAATTGAATTCAATACAACTTTTCTAAATATCCCGAATAGCATTGCTCCTCCTAGAAGGAAGACACTGCAAACAAATAATGCAATTTGGTTATCCAAAAAGAGTGGAATGCTAATGCAGGATAGAGAAAAAGGATGGAAAGAATGGGAAAAATACAAAACACCTCAATATCTTAAAAACTTTAGAATTCTTCACAATTGTAATAAAATGCAACTTAATTAAGACAAAAAAACTGTACTATAATAACTTTCATAATAATAATTAACACAACCCTAAAAGATTTTGGATATCCATTAAAGAAATATTATATCTCAGTTAAAAATTCAACCCAAACCCCTCTCCTGATAACTATCTTATTTTATAGATAGTATAGCATCTCTAACCAAGAATTCCTCAACATCTAATCCCAACAATGCCTAGCTGTCACATATCGCCACATCTACTTTTACCTACAATCCTGTGCCCGCATCCTATATAAAAGTACTCTTAAATAAACTTAAATTATGCTCTACTTCAGCTCATGACCTTCCAAGTGAGTACCTAAAAATATCAGCCAATAGCATTGTCTGTCTGTCTCAATCCTTATAAACAGGACATTCTGGGAATCCCACATTCCCTCTCACTGGAAAGTCACACATTATCCCTCTACACAAAGGAGGAAATTCAACAGACATTAATAACTTTAGAACTATAGTAGTCTTATCTCCCCTTGCCAAAATACTTGAAAATGTATTCAAAAACAATTGCTAGAATATCTCCTGTAGGAAGAACTCCTATTTCCTACATAACATGGCTTCTGTCCTTCCCATAGTACTAGCACTGCCCTTCTAACCTATATTGATACTGTCAATAAAGCTAGAGATAATGGCAAACTAGTCTCTTCTTTATTTCTAGACTTGTCTAAAGCCTTTGACACAGTTTGAAACAGCAAACTTCTACTTCAAATGTCCTCACTAGGTCTCTCTCAGCCCACCCTTCTGTAGTTCAAAAGCTATGTGTCCAATAGCTCTTCTTACCTCGCAGTGACCACCCATGTACCACAAGGCTCTGTCCTTGTTCCACCATCTTTAACATTTTCACCAACACCCTATATACTTCCACACAATAGGCCAACCTAATACAATACGCAGGTGATTCCACTCTCATTTGCATAGCTGACAACATAGTACACCTCTAAAAAAATTACTCAGGAATCTTTAACAGCCAGTGAAGCATGGCTTCTTAACTCACTACTCATGGTGAACCCCAAAAAGACCAAACTACTTCTACTTTTTCCCAAATTCCTCTCTCATTAAAAAACAAAATTTAAAATCTTCTCTCTTGATAATGCACTCATTGAAGTCACTTCTCATTGCAAACTGTTATGGGTGATCTTAAATTTGACCTGCATATACAAAATTACATAAGAAAAACTCATGAAAAACTAGGGATGCTTTACAGAGCCAAAAGCTTTCTCACCAACGCAACTAAAATTACACTTGCTACTACTTATCTACTTCCCACTCTTCTTTAAGGTGTTCCCATCCTTACTAACCTCTGGGCTTCACAAAAATTAAAACATGGACAATGCTATAACAAAGCTGCTAAATTTGCAGCACAAATCCCTTTCAGAACCCACCACTGAAAAGCCTTAATTAGTTAGAACTGCCACATCAACTAACATAGACACAATCTCTTCCCACCTATAAAATTATCCAGCATCCATCTGCCTGTCCAGCACTAAAAAAAAAAAATTCTACACAACTATGTTCCCAGTTGGTCATTGTGATCCAGTGACCAAAAACTTCCGTTGGTCTACAAACCTAGCAAATCTGTTGGACATTTTCTGTACTCATACAGGGTTGCTAAGGCCTGGAATCCATCAGGTCTATACTCTCCCTCCACCTTTCAAAACCACTCTGAAAGACTTTCTAGCTGAAATCTGGCTCTGTCCTTGCTCAAAACCAGGATACATTATATTCCTAAATGTGAACAAGTACCTTTTCATTTCGTATACCTCCTTACTCTGCCTTCTTCATTTACTTCTTTACTGCTAATTCTCTTCCCTGACTTTCTCTCTAAATATTTCATAAGCCTGTTTTCCCTCACTTCATATTGCAATTCATAGGAGTATTAGACTAACTTGCCTTTAATTTTTCTACAAAATGATTGTTGTATACATTGTATCAATTCTTAAGCAATGTTTTTATATTATGTGTAATTTGTTATAATTACTTAAACTGCAGATGTTGTTATTTCATTTTTGAAGATTGTAAAGTTATTGTTCCTAAAATGTTTGCAGTAATTCGGAGTTTTTTTCCTGGGCCTCCAATGAAAATGGGCTTCTGCCCAGTTGGACTTTCCCAGTAATCAAATCTCAGTAAATAAGCTAATAAATTAATTTCATATTAACTGTGTACTACATGGAACTTTTCTTCATGAATTTCCAGTGAAATGGACATCAATTCAGTAGACATCCTGGAATAAAGACATAAATAAAGTGTAGTGTGCCATGCCAGTGTGTGACGGTAAAATGACTGTGAACGTTTTTTTTTTTCTGTGAGGGGGTGTTTCAAACTCCTCTGATGATTTTTTATCAAGATTTCAGGGAATCATCCTTGGAAGCTCAAGTATAAAATACAACTAAGCTTGCAATTTAACCCTCAGTGATTTAAATGTAACTCAAATCTGAATTTGATCCTGCCAATTTGGCTGCTTAAGGCTATGGAGTTTGAAATATGGCATGTTATTACTGAAATAAATTCTGAAGAAATATATATGATTTTTATTACTGATGTAATGATGACTCAGTAAAGGTATAGTCTTGCAAAGCAAAATGTCAAAAATGTAAGTGACAAAGGCCTAGGAACCCCTATATATGTGCGACCTAAGCATAAAAGGCCATATGTCAGTTCCTCTTTGAGAGTCCATGATTCATTTTCAGAGAATTATAGCAGAACGATCATATACAAATTAACCTAACACAGCAATTTTGCTCTCAAAGATTTCAATAGAACTGAGTGCTAAATTTCAGTTCACCACTAAGAAATTTAAAATGCGGCATATTGCAATGAACAAATATTCCTTTTTTTATATTGATGTAGTTTACTTTGGATGCAATGCCAACTCTGTAAAGGTGTATTATGGATCAGTAACCCAACTTGAGGACTCATATACTTCCAAACAGAAGCTCGCTATAACTCAAAATGTGAGTCTTTGATGGTAAGTGGTCCATGTAGACCTACATATGATATCTGTGTATAAAATACCATCTACCAATTCACCTTTGCAAGGTAATAATAGCATTTTCAGGGAATTAAAAGAGGAAATTTTGGAGCAAAAATGTATTTATTAATGAAAATTCTACTCTCAAAGAGTTAAATGTAGCTCAGTTTGAATTTGACAGCACTGCATTTACTGATTCACTCAATGGAGTTTGAGCTCTTTTTTTTCTCCAAAATCTCTTTATTTCAATTTTCTTTTTTCAAATAATAACAATACGGTAACTCAAAAACACAAATAAACAATACAAATACCTACAAATACCTATCTAAAGAAAACAGACAACAATCTCGTTCTGAGAAAATTATATATATATATATATATATATATATATATATATATATATATATATACACAATATATACACAAGAAGTCACTACATCGTCAAGTAAAGTATGAGCATTCTTATGTTCATTTGGTCTCATAAGGGATAGTTAAAATGGGGATAGTCTATATATAAAGTAAAAATAGAAATTTAACCATTTATTTGTATGTTTAGGGAAAATGTCTAGTTACACATATACTAAGAGAAGGGAGAAGATGCAAGAAAGACTGGTTATACTACATTCATTTCTTATTTAAAGGTGAGCTTTTCATGACAATTTGTGGGCAAATTTTATTTGTCAAGAATTATATCTAGTAATTAACCCCAATATTTTTGGTAATAAATGGAGTTTGAGCTCTAGCATGTCAGACATGAAAAAAGTCCTTTCTTCTGTAAACATATATATGAGTTTTACTTTTGGTGCAACAACGACAAAGTAAAATACATATTAGACTCTGGAGTAGTGCTACATAGCTTAGCCTGAACAAAAATAATATATGTCCCACTGGAAACAATAGTGCAAAACAAAAATGTTATACAGTGAAAGTTAAAGGCATATGATTGGCTGTATTTGGTACCTATATATATATAAAAGGCCACATGCCAGTTCTCGTTAAGGGGTCATACATAACATGTCAGGTAATTATAAAAGGATTGTCATATACAGAATTCACACAATATTGCAATAATACCTTCATTGAGTTAATTACATGTAAATGCTAAATTTCCCATCACTACTTTGAATGATTCAGATCAAGGGGTTAGAGCAATGGCTTGCTGCAGATACAATAAAGATCTTTTTGAGAATATGTAAATATGCTTCTTTTATTATAATGATAACTCAATAAAGATATACTATATATCAGTGTTGCAGTCTGCACCTACAGGAAAGCCAAAACCACAAATGAAAAAGTGAGTAAAAAACAATGCATGTCTATGCTATGTCCAAGAGTTGGTATTTTAACCCCCTTTTTGCCAGTTCTTCAAAAAACTTCCTGAAATTAACTATGGAAGCCCGTGTAGAAAAGTACAACAATGACTGCAATTCTAGCTTCGAGGATTTGAATGCAGCTGAATTTGGGATAATCAACTTGATTACTTTAGAACATGCAGTTTGAGCCATGCCATGTTAAACTTGAAGAAATACATTTTTACTAGAGAAAGAGATATGATTTGTACTTCTACTGTAATAGCAGTTCAGTAATATAGTATGACCCAGTGCTGCAGTCCACATCCTGGACTGAAGTCATACAACCCCCAGTGACAACTGAGTATAAGTCCAAATGTCAGACTGTAACTGCGAAAGGCCTATAAATCCCTGCATTTGATACCTGTTTATAAAAAGTCCATAGGTCAATTCCATTTTGACAGTTCATAACACATTTTTCTGAAAATTATACCAGAGCATATAGGTACCAAACACATCTCACTGAAATTCAGTCTTGTATTTAAATGCTGCACTACTCTGAAATTAACCATACCACTCTGTTTAGTTGTTGCCTCACAGTTAGACGTTGCCCGTTCGATTCTCAATTAGAGCGTCTTCTGTGTGTCGACATGCGTGAATGGGCGTTCCTTCATTGAAGGTTGTGCGTTAGGCCTGGCAAGCCAGCACGTAAAAATCTACTGCCAATCATTAGTGGACCAGAGTTCCACTATGGCGACCCCTAACCGAAAGACACAAACAAGCTCTGTTTACTTTAGACCATGGAATTTGAGCCATGGAATGTTGCAAATGAAACAAATCCTTTATCTGGAGAAATGTATATGACAGATTAATTAGCTATACTAAGTAGCAAAAGTAATGGAAGATGTAGCTAATATCAAGAATGTCACAGTAAACCACCAAATAGGGACTGAATGAATACTTTCCTTAAAAATTGCCTTCAATATGTAGACAGTACAAATGTAGAAAAACATAGATGCGCAACCCTGTCCCACTACAGGGAAAATCTCTCTGCTGATGTTCAACATGGATACACTGGGGATGAGATAGTGACAGCCTCTGCTTTATTAGGCTGAAAGAAAGAGTTGAGGATATGAATCCTGCTGCATTTCTATCAGAAGCACTACTGAAAGTGCTTCATCTGAATCTTACCACATCAGTAGTTATAGAAAAGGCTCACATGATCCAGAAACCACTGCAAACAGATGGAAAACATCCCAAAGCAAATCACTTATAAGTGGTAAATGATTCTGGCAACAAACCTTTACTTGCTGTTATTAAGGATAGAAATCCCTAAACCCATGCAAAACCTACAGTTAAACTATTGTAGAATTTTGCCCAAGAAATTGAAAGTATTAGAAGATCCTTGAATAATGTTAACAAATGTTTGTTTTCAAAATGGGATTTCTTCCATCCTGAAGTATTCAGTAAAGATACAGATAAAATAGCAGAATAAAAAATATTCTCATCATCTGATAGTGTTCTGTAATTTTTACAAGACAACCTGTTCTTTGAGATAATTAACTACATAGTGGAATCCTTACTTATAGAAATGCCTGGATCTATGTTCAATGCAGAGTAAATAAAAAGGATGACCCAGCCAAACAAATGTTTAGTAACTCAGGCCACTGACCCTTTCCACATCTACACAGTTCATCCAGCAGAGACAACATTACCAAGAAAACCAGGGATAAGAAAGATCTGCTGAGGACATATGCAGCCAGGCAGTTGTTCAGGTCAGTGATATACACCTCCAATAAATATGAAGTATTAGAAGAAGGTGATACTCTCTGAAAATGGATATTTCAACTTCAGCTCAGGTAGAGGTCACCCCTAAGCCTAACTGCCCCCACACTTTCAAGGGCGAGGGCAATGACAGATATACAAGTTCACAAAAATGATTCATTCAGCAGGGAAGTGAACTAGATGCATAGCTCATATAGAATATATAAAATGTTGCATGCGTCTGGCTTTTCAACCATGACAGAATGATAGAAGTGTATTAACCTTAGAAGTACTCAGCTGCATCTGGAGAGTTATCTCTACATACTTTTAAATGTTTTCTAATTCATTCATTCATATGCCTTTGGACACTAACTAAAAATAAGCTTAAAGGATGTCCATGTTTACTTTTAATGTTAGACAATTAAATACTTCTTGGAATATCCATACAGTGAAACCATTCATTCGTAAAAAAAGGATGGTCATTATTTTCTTATGAGAGCTAAAAATAACCAAAAAGCAGAGATTATATTTTAGCAATTTCTATCCTAGCAGCACATTTTTACTCTTTCATGCACATCCAGGTAATGAGAAGGTATATTAGTTAATCACAGATTGGGTAGGTTTTAAAACACAGTAGTTCAGATGCAGTAGCCATGTAGGTCACAGGTAAGTTCAATATTCCCAGAGGCTCCATTATTGACTGGATATATCATAAATGAAGACTGGGTACAGAGTCAACCTCTTTTCACTTTTTACAAAGAAATGTAAGATTACAATGATCGATCAGATTATTGAAAATATCTGAAGCAGTAATGAGAGCTCATTTAAATGCAGAAACATTGCCAGACTTTTCCCTCTAAAGGCACTTATTTATAAACCTAAATCTGATATGTGATATAAGGTGATAGATGGCATGAAAACATCTTATATTTATATGCTTATATTTACATACCTATTGATGGAGCTAGCCATAAAATGGCTGTAGCAACTGTAGAGAACACTTTAAGGATACATGACAATTGTTTCATATAACAGCAGTTACATAAATTAAGGCAAATGTACTTTTTTTTGAGAAACAGACACCATATTCCACTTGGGCAGATACTGGACTTTGCAAGACAGTTTCAATAGTGTATTTTCACCACTTTTTAAGTTGTTTTTCTGTGGCCATGATCTGTCAGGTGTTTTCCATAACTTTTTGGAATCACCTCAGTTTTAAAAATATGGGACTGTGTCGGCGAGTAGGCTTTCCTTGGACTTGGAGTTAAGATTAGAGTGTAGGCCAAAGAGTATATTTCAGAATAACTCATACCATTGTTGATAATTTGGACCAAGTCTTCAAGGTTCAGCTCATCCAGGTGGCTACAACTACAAGTTCCTCTATTGCACAACATTGGAGAGACCCCACTTCTCTGTATATTGTGAACTTTTAAAAGTTTGTAAAGTAGCAAGTAAGCTACCTCCTCTTAAAGATAATTACTTACGGGATATAAATGGTCTTAGCTGTTTAAATGCTTTGCAGTTATTTGCTATTCTTTTGAACAAAACATTCTTATTTTTATATTAAGTGCTGCTGTAAAGATTTGCACAATACTTTCTGCCTCTTACTAATGCTGTTGTAGCAATGTGTTAAACAAATGTTATTATTGTTTGTTTAAGGTATTTTTTTAGCTGGTTACCCTGTTAAAATGAACCAAGATGCTAAATTTGACCCCCCCATACCTTTCTGGCTGCTGTAGCCATGGAGTTTGAGTCATGGCACATTACAACTGAAAAAAAATATGATTTTTATCTAAAGAAATATTTATGATTTTCACATCTGATGAAATTAACATAGTAAAGAGTAGTACTGCATTTGTCATAAGTCATATACTCCAATGAAAACCATGTATAATGCAAAATGTCATGTTGTGCCAGTAAAAGGCCTATGGGCCACTGCATGTTGTTTGTATATGCCAGTAAGCAAGACTTTGAAATAAATTCTACTCTAAAGAATTTAAATGCAGCTCAGTACTGAATGTGATCCCAAAATTTGACTGTACAGACCATAGAGTTTGATCCATGACATGTTAGAATAATATTTACTTCTGATGCAACACAAATGCAGGAGTGATGTATTCTGTACTGTCACTGCATAGCATGCTTTGAGCAGAAGTCATAACCCCACTGGAAACCAGGTATATAATGTAAAATGTCAACCTATGCCAGTGAAGGCAAATGAATGGCTATAGTTGCTATGTATAAAAGACCAACCCCCAGATTTACTAATCTTCCATGCAGGACTAGCTTAGTCCTGCACAGAAGCGCCTGTTTACGAGCAAGACAGCAGCACATCATGCATATTAATAAGGCACGCTGCCCGAGCTCCTAGGCTTACATGGAGCATGTACAAGTGCAGGGGGCGTTTCTGAGAGCAGAGATCTCAGAATAAACACGCTCCTGCAATGTAGAACAGCAGAAAGTGATAAGAAATGAGCGAGACTGCTCATAGGTGTCCGCATATCCCCACCAACAGTCCCCCATGTGTACAACAGCAACAGTACATATAAATGAAATGAAGAATCCCTTTTATTATTTTTTTACAAATCCGAGTACAGCTAACCGTAGGTGCGCAGGTGTGTCCATCGCATAGCTATGGTTAAAGCAGCTTAAAAGGCTGAAGAGGATAACAAGGAAGATATATGCAAATGAAGCAGCACAGCAATAGTGTAGTGGGCCTAATGAGCAGGCACTCCCAGTTCGAGTCCCACTGCAGCACAGTCTATTTTACATGGCAAAAGCATGTTATAACCAATATTTTTGTAGCAAAACCCACTAAATAACATATATTTATGAACTGGAGTACTGCAGAAAATGCACATGTGAAGTGTCAGTGTCATAATGAATAAGACACTAGTAAGCAGGTTTAAGCACAGATAAGCAGTAGTAAGCATATTTAAGCAATAGTAAGCAGGCTGAAGTGTGTCTGCATGGGGGTAAACACTGCCTACACAGATTAAGCAATTTAGAAGCTGAGTATAAGAAACTGTAACTGGAAGTTAGCAGTGCTTACCTCTGCGCAAACCCACTTACAACTGCTTTAAAGTACCTTAATCACTCTGTATCCAATGGTCTGTATTCTGCCCAGCAAAAAAATAAACAGCAAGGATTGAACCCAGGACCCTGTACACTACAGTCACAGTAGTTAACCACTAAGCCATCACAGCAGTAGATAAAAGTGAGGTTTCAACAAACAAATCCTCACCATAGGAAAATCAAACTGAACATGTGAAAGGAATCTATGTACAGTGTGATGTTGTATAACTTGCTACATAACATAAATATGTAAACTGGAGTACTGCGGTAAGGCCAGATGTGAGGTGTTATTGTAATAAAGCGTTGAAGTCCCCAGGACCCCATACAGTGTACGTAGACATGAATCATGGATACCAGACACATATATAAGATGTAACGAATAATAAATCAATGCCAAAAGGAAAATATAATGCAAATTAAATATTAAGCAATGCTAAGCATTGCACAGCTCAGCTTAGTTAGTGTAAGCAATGTGTAGGCTGGCTAACTCAATCTGCCCAGTGGTATACCCCTATAAGCAATGCCAACATTAGGTAAGCAGGTGTGCCCATAGCTTAGCCTTTTCAAAACTGTCCAATCTTGGAAAAGTGCAGAAAATTGGGCATATTTAAACCCCACAGGCGTGAATAGTTCCTATAACTGGTTGCAGCTCCCTACTGTAAGCAGAATGGCTGGAGTTGGGGAAAGCACTCGATTTAGAACACAGTGCTGGGGCTGTGTCATATACTGCCTCTGTGTGCATCTTGTTTGTCTTGTCTGTTAACCTACCCAACCTACCTCCCCAAATATACCTACTACCCCTCCCCAACATCCCACTCTCACCTGAAAAAAAAAGTGCAATCTGTTCCCACAAAAAAATCTCGCCCCATACATAGCTGTTCATTTTGCATACTTGTCCACTGGACACATGTAATCCAGTCTAATTGGCATCAGAATTAATTATTGTTGTCCTCACCCCCACCCAGGGGTTTGAGTGTCCAAATCTACTTCCAAATTCAGTGTATATGCACAGATTTTGCTGTAGAAGAAATGGGCAGCTATGGACCTTCCCTACATGCTTCCTGTACATCCCTGACTAATTTCCCTATTGTCTTTCTCTCTTTGTGCCCCTTTTTCACCACTTTCCTATCAACCCCTTTTTTCTTTTCTTTTAAAGAAATTAGCATGAGGGTAAGTGGGAGTAAGCACTTTTAAGCAGCAGTAAATGGGTTTAAGCCTGTTTGTGCAGGGGTAAGCACTGCCTACACAGATTAAGCAATTTAGAAGCTAACTGAGTGTAAGAAACTGTAACCAGAAGTTAACAGTGCTTACCTCAGCGCAAACACATGCAAACCTGCTTACAACTGCTTTAAAGTGCCTTAATCACTCTGTATCCAATGGCCTGTGTTCTGCCCAGCAACAAAATAAACAGCCTCTGTAAGGTTCAAACCCAGGACCCTGCACACTATAGACAAAATGGTTTATCACTAAGCTATGTCAGATATATATAAATCTGATGTTTTCAGAAACATAACATCCAGCCCAGGCATGTAACAGTACAGAGAATGTATACCAACATCTAGATTTATGTGTGTGTGTAAATATGTTAATATCTAAACAAATACAACATATCTAAATATGTAGATATATATATATATATATATATATATATATATATATATAAATTAATTAGAAATATATACATATATATAAATATATATGAACATATATACATGCAAATGCCTACATTGACATAAATGTCTACACCTATATGTCTACATATACACAGCAAGTTACATATATGTACACAGATATATAATTATGTATCTATATACAGACATATATATATATGTAAGCAGATATATATATATATATATATATATATATATATATATATATATTTATATATATATATATATATATATATATATATCTATATATCTATATATATATATATATATATTGGTATATATGGCCACACATCTGTAGATAGCAATGGTAGATTAACAAAAACAAATATGTCCTCATGCACCGTTAATGGGGTTGAGACGCCCCAAACAATATATGTCTTGTACTAATAGGCATACGCCCCCCACAGCCAAACACGTCCGCCCTGCAATACACTACCAAGTGTTACAGTTCCCATAACCAGGACCTGACATGACATGTGTACAAGATGTTAACAGTACTACAACCTACCTGTATGATGTCAGGCTGGTATTGGTAACATATCATGCAGTACAGTCTGGCTCCCATAGGAAATGTAAAATGTGGAAGCTATCAAAATCCCCAGGATACATATACACAGACACATATATGCAGATATAGATATACATTATATATATATATATATATATATATATATATATATATATATATATATAGATAGATATACATGTGACTACACATACACACACAGAGATAAGTACAGTAAGATACATATGTAGAAGGTGCACACAATATGGAACAGCCAATATGCCTACAGTTCACACCTGAACAACTGGACACTGTATGTGCCACCCATACAAATTACAATTGATGCCTGCAACATATACCCACAGAGAGGTCATAGAAAAAAAAACACCACACACAGGTTTACAGAAGTGGAAAACTTTTATTTGTGTACTATTATAGTTCTATATGCCATGTCATATAGCTGTTCACACACTGACATCCATATAAACAGAGTAATGCAACTGTGAAACAGTTATACTAATACAGTAGTTTGGAAGGGTTCACAGCTGTTGCTGTCCAAGCCAAGGCCTTCAAATTATACAATAGGAAAGACAGACTGGGCCACAGGATACCAAACAATCAATAGTATGTAATGCAGGTGTATAGTTCAGCAGCCTCTATCTACACTGTATAAAATCACTAAGTGGTAAAGACTTCAATTGACCAAATGGGATGTAACTGTTACATCACAAGGCATAACTGACACCATCACATGCACACTGACAAACAGAACAGTCTGTATGGCAGGAGGCAGTAGGCCTAAATTAACCCAATTTATGTGAATAATGTAAATATAGGTGAAGTATACGGTACTGTATATCCAGATACCTTAAGGCAGCTCACCCCTGATACCCCCACATTTTGTAACAGCCTAGGTCATTTATGGTGCATCCCCCCTAGACTGAATAATACAGGGCCATATGCCACTGTTATATACACTGACCTCTGGAGTGCATAAGGGCACACATATTGTATAGGTGAAGCCCACACATATATGGCCCCAGCCCCACTGTATGTGTGGGGGATACAACAGCAGTGGACTGATGGCAGCAGTGGCAGTGTGATACACACACAGCCCACTACAGAACAACCCCTGACAACATGTCATATGTGCAAAGCTTGGTATGTAGGTGGTGGACAGAGGCTGGAACACAGGCCCATGTGTGAGAAACTGTTGCCATACCCTAAACAAGTTACTGGTGTTACAGGATAGTCTGCAACATACCCTTAGCCAGGGAATTGAGGTTAGGAACATAAATGGATGTAGCCATGTACTGTTAGCATTCAACACACACTGCCAGTGAAATATCTGACACAGGACCTGTGTGGTGGACAGACAAAACAAGATAGGCACATCTCTGGCCACCAAGAGTATAGGCCCACAGTTGAGAGCTATGCAGACAGACTGCATTCCATTGTAAACTAGTATGTACACACACACTCTGTACCACCAGTACTATACAAAGCATAACACAACTCTACTTACACTCTGTGTGTAGTTCTGGAACCTCCTACAAATATGTAGCTGGCCTGAGTGTGCCGGTTCCCCTGAAAGAGGTATTGCTACTTGCTGTCTGTAACACTGATGCCCACACACAGGAAGGATGTCCATCACACAGGAAAGGTAAAGGGACCACGCCCAAATGATGTAGGGATTTATAGTAGGTAGTTGCCATAACAGTGGTACTTGGAAGGACTACACAGCAAGCTGCATGCAGTTAGCAAGTGTAGGACACTGATTGGTGTAGAGGCCATTACCTGATCAAGTGCATCACCTACTAAAGCCAGGTTGCAATCTACTCAAAGTAGCTCAATCCATTCAAGAGAGAGAGAGAGAGAGCGACAGAGACAAAAGTGGAATATACAACTCAGCAAACTAACAGCTGAAAACGCAGACATTTAGGCAGCTGCCATTCATAAATACATCATTCCCACAACAGGTATGTGAAGTATATGTACATGTATTAGACTGTAGTACCTGGTCCATCATAATGGGATAGATGATGTGGAATGAGTTATATGTGCCAGCAGGTGTTGTTGTGATGATGTTCAACTGAACATCTGCTATGGACAATAGTGTTTGTGTCTGTGGGTAGTGGGCCATAGCTGTTAACTGTGCAGGTCAGCACTAACAGACAATATGTAAGCCATCATAGTGTGTGTTGTGTAATGGGAAGTATTTATATGATGTGGCCAATAGCTGGTGGTGGAAGTAATGCCATTATGATGGACATGTGGGAGTCATGGACCACCACTGGCAGGATACTCAGGTGAATCTCTAATGTAGCATGCCGGAATGCCATAGGTGTGTAATAGGGTTACCTGCAAACAGGTCCCACATGTATGCATGTTATTGTGTCACTATTATAGAAAATTTGTTGGTAGTGATAGTCTACACAATCCCGGTACATGTCCAACAGCATGCATAGATTTCCTCAATAACACAGACTGTCAGATGTGCAGCAATCTCAGAGCAGCCATACCACTGGCATATATGTAACCATAGTTGCCCTGACAATGGCATGCAAGTGAATAGTCTGTAACAGGCCAGCAATGTTAGTGTCCACACAGGGGACATGGCTGCAATCACATAGCAGAAGGTGTAGCACAATACACAATCTGTCCAAATGGTAGTTAAGCTGTAGCCATACCTAATGAGTTGTGTATACAGTCTGTTGAAGCTGATATGGTGGGGGGTGACAGAGATGTCTATTACGAACTGTGGTAACCTTGCCATTTGAGTTGCTCAGGCCTGTTTCCATCTTTATGTCTTTCAGGCAAGATGTCACACAGCAGGTTACCTGTGTATTCAGAGGATGAAAATGAGGTCATCATCAACCACTTGGTACAGCACTACCAGGATCTCTTTGGCAGGACAGCCCATGACCAGCAGGAGTGGACCGCCCTGTGAAACAATCTAGTCCACAGGGTCAGTGATATCAGCCTGCATAACTGCAGTTATGAGCAGGACTGGCATCATTGCAGCGACCTGCTTTGTAATGCCTGGTAGCGTACTGCTGCAGTCCAGGAGGATCACCTCACCACAGGGGGAGGCGAGCCATGCCATCCATCCCCCCAACACATATGGAGGAGCTCCTGGCCAGCCTTGTGGTACCTGTCTGTCTGGAACACCAACAACCACTGGACCCCTTCCTGGAGGTGAGTGTTACCCATACACCAGATGAGGAGTGTGCAGGCAAGGACACAGGGCACATCAGTAGACCACTGTTGTGTAAATATCCACAGTGGTACAGGTACATCATGCATATCTGACATGTCATAGATATATTGTGTTGCTGCATTGTAGTGATAAACAGATATCCACACTTAATATTGCAGTCAGCAGAGAGGTCACCTACAACCCACATATGCAGCTCTACAGATGCATTGAGGAAGTAATAGTCAGCACCAGGGTGTGTATCCAAATATTATAGCTGACACATGATGGGCTAATGGAGCAGCATATCTGGCATGTACTGAGCATTACATAGACATGACACACCAGTGGGAGCTATTATGGATACAACATAGTAGCACAGACATATAGGGGCCTTGCACATCATTCCGGCCATACAGAGGGTGCATACCAAATAACAGCATTGAGGCCATGTAAATCCACTACACACAGGTCAGGCAGGTAAAGTAGCAACAGGCCTTGTGTTGTGGCCACTTGTGTGGGCATTTAGAGGACTGTGATGTTAATGAGTGGTATCAGTGTGTGTATGTTGACAAGTGTGAGGTAGGATGGGGTAACACATGGACATATACGTGGGACTGTCTGTAAAGCCATGGACAGGTAGGTATTATGGAGATGTATGTGTGTGTGTGTGTGTGTGTGTGTGTGTGTGTGTGTGTGTGTGTGTGTGTGTGTGTGTGTGTACTGTTAGGCAATGCTGTACAGGTTTTAAAGTGCATTTATTGTTTTCCCCCACAGGTGGCGAGGTGGGTCAGGGTCCCTCCTGCATCCAGTCTGATGTAGGTGTCCATACAGACACCAATGATGATAATGATAATAATGTTGATGCACAGGTGGGGTTGTCAGGGGCTAACACTGTGCCAACATTTGACATCCCCCTTTTAGCCACCCCACTCCCGCACACAGTTACAATGCCTATACACACCCCATCACCAGTGGCCATAGCAGAGGGACAGCTGATGTTCAGTGGCAGTCCACAGGAAAGTGTGGTAACCATGGCTAATGTGTCTGGCCGCAGTGGGCATATCTGGATGTCCGGCAGGCTGCCACATAGGCGGATGTCCCAGGGTGCTCGGGGTAGGGCCGCTGGACATCATGCCCCTGGCATAGGTGACATAGCTGCAACCAGCAGAAGCATGTTTCAGGCTGTAATGGCAAAGCAGGCACGTATTGAGCATTACACAAGACAGGGCCTTAGGCTGCTGTATCTATAAGCAACAACCTCCGTGAACTGTCGGGTGCCATCCGTGCTTCTACCGAGCAAGCGGATAGACGGCATGATGAGATGATGGCCCTCATCAACCGTGGTGTATCTATGCTTCAATGTGTGGTGGGGATGTGGTGACGCCCGCATGGATGTGGGCCAGCAACACCAACAGCTGGCAGTCAACATGGGCAAGCTAGGACACCAAGGGGCTCCCGTAGTGGCAGTAGCAGTCCTGGCAGTGCAGAGGGCGTGCTGTCCACACCACAGCAGGCCATGTGCACGTGGTCCTGGCCAGTCCCAGGAGGGACCTGGTACCAGCAGACAAATATCATCAGCAGGTGACAGTAGCACATTAATGCCTGTACCTGGACATGCCCACAGAACCCCTGGCAGGCACAGTCCACATGTCCATGGCCAAAGGCAGTCAACTGCACACCTTGCCAGGTATGGTATGCAGCTGTCCATAAACACCTGTGTAGGGCAGCCACATGGCAGATATGCAAACACACCTAGGGCAACCTCATACCTATATATACCACATCACCTCAGCCAGCTCCCCAGAGTACACCCCTCACCCACACACATGGTGTCAAATGTATGGCCCACAAAGGGTTGGGAGGGTGGCCTAATGGTTAAGGTGTTTGCCTTACAAACACAAGGGGCAGGGTTTGAGTCTCACAAGGGATAATTGGCTAGGCTTAAAATGTCTCGCAAGGGCACTTAGCATACTACTAACCTATGAACCTATGAACCCTCGGCCTCTGGCAAACCAACACACCTTGTGCATATGATAATACCTGTGCCCCATCCCTGTCATCCATACCATCGATGCAGGGACAGGCTGATATGGTTTTGATGCACATGGTGACTGTACACCAGTGTACCACAGTCCTGCATTGTAACATGTTGTAGGGAGTAGAGTGTGAGGCATATTTGGCAGGTAGTGTAGCCATCTAGCAATGATGCCTTCTAGCTGTTAGTAACACTGCTTGGTTGTGCTGTCTAAAATGATATGCAATTGTGTTGTAGGTCTACATGTTTCAGCACGAGGATGCCCTGTGCATATGATGATACCTGCGCCCCATCCCTGTCATCCATACCATTGATGCAGGGACAGGCTGATATGGTTCTGATGCACACAGTGACTGTACACCAGTGTACCACAGTCCTGCAGTGTAAAATGTTGTAGGGAGTAGAGTGCGAGACATATTTGTCAGGTAGCATAGCTGTCCAGCAATGATGCCTTTTAGCTGTTAGTAACACTGCTTGGTTTTGGTCTCTAAAATGATATGCAATTGTGTTGTAGGTGTACATGTGTCAGCACAAGGATGCCCTGTGCATATGATGATACCTGTGCCCCATCCTTGTCATCCATACCAGCGATGCAGGGACAAGCTGATATGGTTCTGATGCATGCAGTGACTGTACACCAGTGTACCATAGTCCTGCAGTGTAACATGTTGTAGGGAGTAGAGTGTGTGGCATATTTGGCAGGTAGTGTAGCCATCCAGCAATGATGCCTTCTAGCTGCTAGTAACACTGCTTGGTTGTGGTCTCTAAAATGTTATCCATGTGTGTTGTAGGTGTACATGTGTCAGCATGAGGATGGTCTGTAGTCATATTGCACAATGGGGTATGTCACTGTGCTGACACCATGGCAGTGACATATCTGGGGTACAGTCGAACGCATTTCACAGGTTACTAAACCAGGTATTGCCTGTGCCACATAGACAGGTGGCCCGCTGACGCATGTATACCCTGCAACCTGATGTAGACCCATACACATACACGCACACTGTTACTTGCCAACACTGGGACTAGACCCCTACCTAGCAATGTTGTGCTTCTGACGTGTGTGACTTACATTGCACAAAAACTGCCTTAACCACTCTGTATCTGACAGCCCTTGTTCTGCCCAGCAACAAAATGAACAGCCCTTGAACTCAGGACCCTTTACACTGAAGTAACAGCACTTAACCACTACGCCATGACCACTGTGGAGACAGCTGTTGTTTTACCAATATATCTGTCATTACACATATTGAATAGTATTGAGCAATTGCCTTTACTTCCTAGATTGTGAAGTCCTTGTTATTAATATGACTGTTGCATCACATATGTTGTTTTATCATAATGTTCACATAGCAGATACATACGGTGAGATACATGTGGGAGGGTATACACAACCGTGACGATTACTCATGGCAGGAATATGGTTGTATACATATCATAGGTGTATAGATGTTTACATGTACATACAAATGTATACTCATACATATGTCTGTATACACATCTGTATAGTGCTACATATATATGGCCATGTGTACATCTCTTCGTATGTATATATGTATACATATCTATATACATATATGTATATACAGGTATACGTATATGTACATACAGATATATGTGTATATAGCTATATATGTATGCACTTCCTATGTGTACAGATATGCCTAGTTATGTTTGTGTATAGATATCTATAACTATATGTACATACATATCTATTCTGATATACCTACTACTGTTGATGTATATATCTGGGTGTGTATATGTATATCTATGTACATATACATACCCATCTATATATGTTGCTATGTATATGTGTAATTATATATATATATATGTATATATATATATATATATATATATATATATATATATATATATATATATATATATATATATATATATATATATATATATATATATATATAGATAATTATATGTACATATATTTTCACAATATGTCTTGGACATGGAGTGTAGCCCTACCCCAGCCCCTATAGTCCCAACTTCGTAGTGCAAGGGGATGTCAGGTATGTATAGCAGGTATATTAGTAGACTATTGCTACTGTAATTGGGATTGTCTTCACAGACATGGTGTGTGTGGGAGGGAACATCTGCTATTCACATGTGTGCCATTGGCTACTGACAAACATCCTAAGGACATCATAGTAAAGTACCACTGCTAGCACGTAATGCTTCTGTGGACTGCAGGAGAGATATTGGCCAATATATGTAGACATTCTGAAACACTTTGTACAGTCCAGAGGTATACACAGAACCCCTTGATGCAAAACATGTGTACCATGCCTGACAATATGGATGTTAACAGCCATGTAGAGGGTATAACCCATAACGACTGGTATACATATGCCACTATAGGTTATGCATTCACACACTCCTGTCTGGCCTGACACATAATAATCGCTGGTACAGGGGTGCCATGACCACATACTACCCATTAGATTTGACATACATCTGTACAGCATCCCACTGCTCTGTCTGACATACATGACTGTTAAGTGAGGCCCAGCAGCAGTACATCTGGCAAGTATCTGCAGATGACATCTCACTGGGTAAGTACACTAAGCTGCTAGGCATCTGACAATGCACTGTGCAGGCTACAGGCAGACTGGCTCAACACTGGCCTACATCTCCTATGGGGGAATACACATGTACCTGCATATATAGCAGGCTCTGCATGCATGTCACAGCACAGGGTAAGATACACCTGTGTGAAAGTACATAACCACAACCAATGTGAACACAGCCACGGCCATATATGGTAAGCTAGCATAATATTACAGTATATGGACTATCTGTTCAACACCATCCTCATATGTGCCACTCACAGACTAACCCTACATATACTGGGCTGCTACACGGTTTGGTCTGCTGGCTGTCTGTGGTATGGGACATGTGTGTGTATGGCCCTACAAACATGTAAGCCAATACAGTAACATACAGTGGAGCAGCATGAAACATCAGATAGGATGGGACCTATAACAATGACATCTACCACAGTCTGTACACAGGCTAAAGTACATATTAACAATACACACACTGTCGACATTCACCATAGATACACAGACCTCAGTACTCTACAAACAACCACAGAATGTTCAGGTTATGTCATCAAATATAACCCCTACTGTACATAACATGTGTAGCAGTCTGATATCTCACTGGCTTGTTATCAGATATGATGACACTAATGATGGTGTACAGCATATATGCACCTCTTAATGCATGACATATGTACAAAGGTTGACAGAGTTGTGCCTGGAAGCACATACACAGGGCTAATATTGACATGTTGCTGTGATAACCTCATACATTTACTTTTGTAACAGGGTTTGTTGCAACATATGTCCTATGAGGGATGTGAAGTCAGTAACTGTCATGGCTTTCACCATCTACAGACTGCAATCCTCACACTACCTTCTGAAGTTCACAGATACATGCTTTGTGGGTAATACATGAAACCAAGGGTACAGCACACTGCCCAGTCTGCAGATGACCCTACAGATGAGGATTCCTCATAAACATAGAACTGACATGGCAGGTATTAAAACATGTAGGACAGCCATATCCACACACACACACTGTTAAACCATCATTACTCCACATGCAGTATAGCAGCACTTACAGTCTGTAGTCAGTTCAGGCACATCGCCCTCCTGTGTGTTGGTTGCCCTGTTTCCACAGTGTATGTTGTTAGAGGTAAATCCCCACTCCATCTGAGATGCTGTTTGCCAAACAACAAATCTAGTTCCTGCTCACAGTGAATGAAAAGAGCCAACACCAACATGATGTTCCTAGATATTGGAGTGTGTTTCCATGCAATTGGCTAAGGGAATTTTACCACAGCTGTTCCACATGTAATCGGATAGGGAAGGGCTGTATTTCATGCAGAAGCCATCAGCTGATCATGAGCATCACTTAAAATACCCATGCCTCTACCTAAGGAAAGCAGGTGTAGGTCTCCACATCCACCAGAGAGGGAGTGAGAGAAGCAGACAGAGGCAAATACAAGTTAGGGAGGGGTGGGGAGAGTAAAACCTAAGCATGTTTGTGTCACACACCTAACAGCACAGGGTATCAAACCCCTGATGACTATGTAGTGCTATCATATTTCTATGCAGTTATTGGATGCGCCACATACGTTACATGTTGTGGAGCCCTCAGAACCCATATGTGATGGTGAGTGACATCTGCAACAGGGATATGGCAGCTATATGGTAGGTGTAATATACGTGCCTGTCTGCATGTACATGTGCCAGCATCAACACAGCCGCATTCTCACAGGTATGCACACACATTGACACACTTGGCAGGGCAGGAATACAACCCATCACCAGTGAGATTGCCACAACACATTACTGTGCAGGTATCACATGCACCACAAGGGTCATACAGAGGTGATATGGGCAAAGGGTGTGGTGAGGTGTCTGACATCAGGCAGCAGGCTTCAGTATGCCAATGGGGGTTGTAGTGAGTGTGGATGTGATCATACAACACACACCCAAACACACAGGGTGCCACTACTGACATGCATGGGTGCATTTCTGCATAGGTGTGTGGTGCCGACTGTACCAGACGGCCATACAAGGCTAGGTGATGGGTACACCTTGACATCAGGCCACATGACAATGGTCAGCATTGTGGCTCAGGGCTGTAGTTTCTGCATTTGCCCATACAGGTGGGTATTGTATCCCCCATCCAGTCACCTGGATGACTATTGTTTCTGGCCAATGCTGTGCATCACTTGCCATGTATGTTTTCCTTAGTCCATGATATGGATGGTGTCTGGGATGTGCACACCTCCCACATGCATGTACAGTGACATGTGGAACTGTACCTGGGGTGTCTGGCCCATATTGTGTACACAGATTATCATTAGATGTGCCAGTCCTGGCCACCTGTGGTGGGAACTGGTAATGGACCGCAGGTTTACCCTGCACCTACATTGATAGCATGCTAACAGCATTCCCTGGTGTCAGTGGCATCTGTCCATACAGGGCATATTTTCAGGGATGGTATGTCCTTTGTGGGTCACATGTGATGACACCATATGTGTGTCCAGAGGGGAACATGGGGAATGTGCAATGTCTGCATGTACTTGCCTATTGGACAGATGGACAGGGTGCCATGCCCTCTGTAGCCCACTGCAATCACTCCGTAGTTACTATCAGTAGCCAATATGCAGTGTACTACCCACATATTGGCTGTTGCCTAGGCATGTGTGTGTGTGTGTGTGTGTGTGTGTGTGTGTGTGTGTGTGTGTGTGTGTGTGTGTGTGTGTATGGGACATGGGTTGAGAGTGTGTTCTGGGTAATAATGGGGTTGCTAACTGTGATTGCCTGGCCTTGATGTCATGTATGGGTATGGATTTACACCCCAGCCTCTCAGCTATTTCACATCTGTTATCCCTGTATGGTGGACATTGTGATATATACTAGGGCCACCATATAAGAAATTTGCAAAACCCACTCCACATTGGGCCCAGGTATCACACACTCACCTCCACACAGAATACAAGTTACATACATGCACACACACACCTGTCATGGCTGGGAGTAGGACCTCTAACTAGTATATTACACTACAGCACTACGCAGTTATAGTACGTGCCATGGAAATTACTGGAGTACTTCTTCCCCAAGGGGTATATCATACTGGATGACATCGGTAGGATTGGCAAAGTAGGGCACTCGACTTGGAGTGAGTGTGGCTATGCTAAAATGCATTGCTCCCTACACAGGAAGTGACACACTCACATACCAGCCACAACCAACATGTGGGGGTGTAGAACCCCTAATAGAGGTCTATATCACACTACAGCATGGAGCTGTTATAGGATGCACCACGCGGATTATTGGAGACCTCTTTCCCCAAAAGTGTATTTTACAATGAATGACATCAGCAGGATTGCCAAAGTAGGGCATCTGAAATGTACTGAGTGTGAGTAGCCTAAAATGCATTGCTCCCTACACACACAAAATATCCAGAACTGCCATGGGTGGGTATAGAACCCTACCAGAGTTCTATATCACACTATAGCAGTACACAGTTACAGGACACGCTATTGAGATTACTGGGCTAAAGCTTCTCAGAGGTGTATTTCTAGGTGGATGACATCAGCAGCCTTGCCAAAGATGAGCATTTGAATTGTAGGAAGTGTGACTACCCTAAAATGCATTGCTTTCTACAGAGACAGACACACACTTGCCATGTCTGGGATTAGAACAGCTACCTAACTAATTTATCACACTACAGCAGTACGCAGTTACAAGATGGGCTACAGAGATTACTGGGCTACAGCTTCCCAGAGGTGTATTTCTAGGTGGATGACATCAGCAGCTATGCAAAGATGAGCATTTGAATTGTAGGGAGTGTGACTACCCTAAAAAGCATTTCTCTCTACACAGACAGACACACGCACAAACACACATTTGCCATGTCTGGGATTAGAACAACTACCTAACTGATTTATCACACTACACTAGTATGCACTACGAAGATTACTGGGCTATAGCTTCCCAGAGGTGTATTTCTAGGTGGATGACATCAGCAGCCTTGCCAAAGATGAGCATTTGAATTGTAGGGAGTATGATTACCCTAAAAAGCATTGCTCTCTACACAGACAGACACAAACACACTTGCCATGTCTGGGAATTGAACTCCTACCTAACTATTTTATCACACTACAGCAGTACAAAGTTATGGTATGCCCCACAGAGATTATGGGGCTACAACTCTCCCAAGGGTGTATTTCATAGTGGATGACCTCAGCAGGCTTGTCATAGTAGGGCTATGGGGAGTGCAGTGTGTGTGCATGGGCCATAACCCATTCATCTAGAGGTTGACACGCCACATGCAGGCACACACAGGGTCATATTTCACAGATACATGTATACAGCTGCTAGATGACTACTTCCTTGTACAGTCATGTTTCACAGCTGGCACGTGCACCAATAGTCTGTAATGCTGACAGATACTGGTGGCTGGTATTTGCAGTGAGTGACATCTGAACCTCATGTGGTTGGGGCCGTTTGGCTGTGTGCTGGGTAGGACAGGCCTGGATGGCTCCTTGTCACAGTCACCCTCTTCCACACATCTGTGTACATCTACCTTTGGCTTATTATAGTGTGTTGACCTTACATATATGTTTGTATTCCTACCCACTGTGTGTGCAAGGCATGCGTAGTGCATACTGATGAGTGTCTGCACTAACAACTGCAACTGCCAGATATATCTGGTCCACTGGTGTTTGCAGACATTGCCTTCATGTGTTTAAGTGTGTGAGCATGCCCAGTATGGCCTTCTGTATTTAATGTGTGGATCGAGTCCAGATAGTTTGTACTGCAGTGCTGACCTTGGTGTTGTACACCAACAGGTGGCATGCTGTTTCTGCAGGGTATCCATCACGCATTTGGCATTGACTGTTCCTACATTTCTGCATAGGATGGGGAGGGGCTCAGCTGACTATTTCTACATTTCTACACAGGATTGGGGGGCACACCTAACTGTTATTACATTCCTACGTAGGGTGGGGGGGCTCACCTGACTATTTCAACATTTCTACACAGGATGGGGGGGGGCACACCTGACTATTAGATTGCTACATGGGGGGGCACACCTGTCTATTTCTACAGTTCTACACAGGATTGGGGGGCACACCTGACTGTTATTAAATTACTATGTCGGATGTAGGGGGCACACGTGACACTTGTACACATTTGCTATGACTGTACTGGTATGTCAGGTAGTACTCCATTTCATTCTGTATTGTTAACTATCATGCTGACTAGAGGCATACCAGTGTACTACAGATTGTGGCTTTGGTTGCCCTACATATTATTGTTTGACTTCCTACCCTTCAGAACTAACATCCCACTGCCTGCCCTGTTGTAGTCTGTCTGTGTAGGCTTGGGGGGGGAGCTTAACCATAGCTATAATTCAGGGGCCATGGCACAGGCTCTGTTTGGGTTTGTCTACACCTGTCCTGCTGGCTGAGACTGTTGTTGGGTATGTGAACCACCCTGACTGACATGTGTGTGTCTGTCGCTCAGCACATTTCCTGCAGTGGATTTTTTCACCCTGTGTAGTACTGGCTACTATGGTGACTACAGTATGTGTTACAGATGTCATGGTGCCACTATGGGTGTCTACTGTCTGCTGCCATAACATTCAGCCATCAAATTCCCCTGCATGCTCACATCCATACCATAGATACAGGTAACAACACATTCTACTCCATTTGGCAATTGTTAGTTTGATTGACTTACCTTGAGGGTGTGCCAGACTTGCAGAGGGCGGCCTATGTTGGATGCACATAGTACACTCCCTATACATGGTTGAGCACAGGTAGTGTCATGTTTGGCATCCCTTTTACTGTAAGTGCGAGTCAGAGAGAGGTGTCATTCCCTGGGTCCCTACTATGTCAGGTATGTGCTATGCGTTGTCTTTTTGCCACAGCCTCGGCATACTGGGCACGCTTCCATCTACATACTGGGGCAGGCTCAGGTTGTTCCTCCTCTGAGTCACTCTGTGCCTGTGCAGGCCTTGGCGTTGGTGGGGGGCTGTTTGGCCCTGCCCCATGCTGTTCCTGCTGCAGCTGTTTCCACAGGATCATATTGTGTAGCATAGCACATACCATAACAATTTGGGTACATGTAGCTGGTGAGTACTACAAGGCTCCACCGGATGTGTCCAGACACTGGAACCGTGATCTGAGCATCCCAAACACATACTCTATTATAAGTCTGGTCTGTGCGTGTGCCTCATTATGGCGTTCTTGTTTGGGTGTGTGTGCATTTCTGATGGGTGTCATCAGCCATGACTCCAGTGTGTAACCAGCATCCCCCACTAGGTGACCATAGGGGATGTCCCCATTGGCAAATCTCTGGTACAGCTGTGTCAGATGCCATATGTGGGAATCATCATAACTTCCAGGGCAGTCAGCACACGCATTCATTATAATGCCCTGGGCATCACATACAACCTGGCAGTTGATGGAAGGGATGCTCCAGCAGTTGATGTAGGCTCTATCCTGATCACTGGGTGGTGCTTTGATGCATATGTGCGTGCAGTCTATAGCACCCACTACCTCAGGATATTCTGCTATTTGGTGGAAGAGACTCATATTTCTGGTCAACACCTCACGGGTGTTGAGGAAATATATGTGCTCCCTGGCATGTGCTGACATGGCATCCAGGAACTGGTGGAATACTCTGGATGCTGATGCCTGTGAGATCCCCATGATATCCCCAGTTGAGCTTTGGGAGGTACCTGTGGCTAGTATTCCTAGGCCTACACATACCTTGGTTTCCACTGGGTTGAATTTCCCTTGGTCAGTTTGGTGTGTCAGGTGTGGTTGGCACAGCTCAACAATTTGCTGTAAGGAGGTCTCTGTCCACCCTATAGCACTCCACTATCTCCAGCTCATGTAGCCTCTGGTAGGTTACCCTGTGTCTGTACACTCTTCTCTGTCTCCTTACTGTGGGTAGATCGGCAGCATTCACATCCTCACCACCCTCATCCTCTTGCACATGTTGTTCTATGTTTCCTGCTGCAGCCCTTCTCATTTTGTAGGTTTGTTTGTTAAAATTTCCCCACTTGCATACACCGGTGGTGTAGAGTGTAGGAAAAAACAGAGGGGAAGGTGTTTGCTTAGTTTATAGTGGTGTTCTGGGCTGGGCTGGTCTGCTGCCTGTGTAATTAGCTGATTCTGATGCATTTCACCTGCCAGCTAAGCTAGTTCTCCTTGATTACCTTCCTACTGCTGTTTTCCCTTCCCATTGCCTTCTTGTTTAAGCCCGTGTGTGCACCGTGCAGAGTGTTCAAATGTGAACACTGCTGCTGTTTCCTGGTTTAACTTCTTTTTGCTTCCTGTAAAATCCAGTGCACGCACATGTGTGTTTAGGCTTTGTAAAGAGTGCTAAGTGGGTTTAGACACACCCCCTGGCTTAGCTGTGCCAAGCTCGGAGCAAACCCGAGCCACAGAGCTCCAATCCACTTACAGTATGTCTGACACCCCCCATGATGTCACCTAACTTCTAGGCTTGTACCAAGCTATTCCTACTCTTACACTGTTGGGACCTGACTTACATACTGGGGAAAACTGGGATTCACTATCCTTCCCTTCATTTGCATAGGATTACCTGCTAATGCATAGTTACATGTCTCACACTGAGCCTCCCCCCTTAGCAATCACTACTCACTGGCCAGGTTGTCTTCTGCCTGCCATTGACTTGCATGGCAGAATAGTGATTTTAGTTAGACTGCTTATTTTAGGTTTATTTTATTATTTTCCCTCAATCCTGTCTGCGTGCCACTGCCATATGCTTAAACAGCCGTGATCGTCTTAAAAAAATAAAAGTTGATTTTTGTATTGTTTGTTTTGTTTGCAATGCCAATGGCCTTATAAGTGGCCATTGGCATGCTTACTACATGATATGCAGCCTTTATTTGGGGCTGTATCAGCTCCATTTTGGAATTTGCAGAAATGTACTCGGTTACTGAGTACATTTCTGCAGATAGCACTAGTCTTGCATGGACTGTTGCAAGCTTCCTGGATTGCAAAATCACCTCATTTGCATAGATTTCTCCTGCAAATGGGGTGATTTGCATACCAGGGCTTAGTCCGTGCAGGATTAGTGCAGGAGTGCTCGTGCCTGCCCCTGCAGGCTGTTCCTGGATCGCACGGCAGACATATTGCCTGCTTGAGCTCCTGCTCCGTGAAAGCTTTTGAGAATTCGGGGGCAAATGTCAGGGCCAATTTGAGATTTAATTGTAAAACTTTCAGGAAATGGCAAATATTTCAAAGTAAAATGAATGGCTTGCTATTCTATTCATATGAATTTCTGTACAACTGAAAGCTGAATTTAATGTCAGTAAATTGCTCACATCAACGCTTGAATTTTGGATTATTGCAATCATAAAACCTTTGCTATATCTGTTGAAAAATAAAACATATTTTACTTTTGATGCAATGATGGGTCCGAAAGGATCTATTTTGAATAAATCCTGCATAGTGCAGCCCCAGAAGTCATATGACTTATTTCAGTGGAAATGAAGTATAATGCACCTTGCCACCCTTTTATAGTGAAATGACTGTGCATGAATATGTCTGCGAGACAATATCTCAAAACTTGAGACAGTTCTTGTTATGAACTTTGTATAAAATTATCCTTGGACAGTCTAGTGTAAATTGACCTATGGTGGCCATTATACCTTTTTGGACTTCTGTTCAGCAATATCCTGATTTTGGCTGCAGCACATTGCTTTCTCAACACAAGTAATTTAGACCATTGCATATATGCACTGGCAGACATTTTACCTTGTTCAGGGAAATATATATATACTTTTTACTTCTGATATAATGTCACTGCAGTGTAGATGTATTTTAGACATCCGCTGCAATATGCATCCTGAGCATATGACTTAGAAGTATGCCTAAATGAATTTGTATATATATAATGCAAAATGCCAAAATTAGAAAATAAAATACCTGTGAAACCCTACTGTACTATTTATGTATTAAGTGTTATATGCCAAAAAATGTCATATGCAAGTCTTCCTTTTGAAGTTCTTTGTAAACATTTTGCAGAATTAAAAAAGAATAATTAGGTACAAAAGGCAATAAAAAATTCATTCGACCTTTAGGAAGTTCAGTGCATGTCAGTACTGAATATGACTGTGACACACTGCCTCAACTAACACATGGTGTTTTGGTCAAAACAAATCTGCAGTTACAAAAAAAATGTTTTTCGTCTGTAGAAATATATATGATTTTATTTCTGATGTAATTACAGTACAACTAAGATATTGACTTGGGATGCATGCTGCCACCCACCATGCAAGTCTGTTGATGACCTCTGTTAATGAAGGGCTGTATCATTGAAAGAGTCTGACATTTTCCACTAAACATTTTAGAAAACACGGTTGGATATTCAGATATAATTTATAGTTAGCATATTGTTGTAAGTTCACAGGCAATGAACCATTTGCTTATTGGACTGCTGATTGTCAAGACACAATTCCCAGTACTTTCCCTTTTTATTTTTGTATACATTTTTCAAATGACAGAAAACATAACTTTCGTGATCAGAGAAAAAAGTGAATTAAGTTCTTATTTTTAAAAGTATAATATATTTATGATTTCATTTATTATATTCTCTCCCTTTTAAGAATAAATAAAATGTGCTTATTTAGTGTGATCTGAATCTAAAGACATTTGCATTAGGGATGCCTTTAAAATAATAATAATAATTATAAAGAAATCACTTGTAATACTTCATGACAGTACCCCACAAAATACTCTATATTTAGACGTTTAAGGGCTGTTATTGGATGACATGAGATGCAGGTGAAAAGGATTTTGACTTCATCTATTCTTTCAAAGAACTGTATACAGATAAGGAAGTAATGTGGTAGACACACAAAAGCATATGTATTGTACACTGAGTTTTTTTAACTCCATTCGGCTTCTTATCACAGGTCTAGGGCCCCATCATCTTATTGTTCATGCTGCTTAACCTATGCAGGTTTTATGGGCAGTTATGAGTGGCCTTATTGGCATCCCAAATAGCAAATGGATATGACAGTTTTCTCAGTTTACTCACTATGCATACTAACAAAGAACACTTTTAACAATATATCTTGTACCATACCAATAGCCTCACAATACTACTTTCCCCTCCATATATACAAATTGTCCCTTTGGGACATGGTGATTCTTATTAGACAACAGAAAAGCCAAATCTGTGCTGTGGGCAGTACCAGTGAAATGCTATACTATCTTAAAATCTTTAGCCCTCAGTGTATTAGTTCTGCTACTCATACTATATGATGTGATGTTGTCAATCTTGTCCTAATTCTCACAGTCGGGGTCTGGTCCGATCCATCGGATCAGTCTCGGCCTGTTTGCTAGCTGGAGGAATTTAACCGAGCTCGAGGGCTCATACCTTTCCCGTGATGCACTTGGATAATACCTTGATCTCATTTGCTGCACTGCATGGAGGACGTTGATCAGCTCTGGTCTAAGTATTTTTTTATTTGTTTATTTATTTATTTTTTTATTTGACATTTGTTTACCGGGAAAGTCTGACTAGACACAGATCCATTTTCAGAGGAGGCCCGGGGAGAAAAGCTCCAAGAAAAATACAAAACATACAATATAGTACAGTACATTACAATAAATAAGAGAGCATTAATAGCTTTTACATACATTATTGAAAAACAATGTGGCAGAAATTAACAACTTATACAGTAAATTTTTTTTTTTGTTCTGTAAGGTAGTTATCAGCGGTTTGGCAAGTTTTCAGGAGAAAACTGTCTATACATAGCTGAAGTTCCGAAACAATTTCTTGTTTTTTTTTTTCTATTTTTCACCATAAAATCAGACTTTTTATATAACTTTGCTTTGTAATTGTTTTTTGATCCCTTCAGTGTAGTTTTCTTTAGTGAATTCCTTTTCCTTGAGGTCCATTTAAGTTAGTGGGCCTCTGGCCCATTTAAGTTAGAGAGCTGTTCTCCTTCCTTCCCTTTTTAAATGTACAGGGCTTCCTTTATCTTCTTGCTGTGTGTTTAAGAGTGTGTTATTGCCCATTTTTAATTAGAGGGCTTGTTTTTCTCAGTTGCTGTTACAATTTAAAAAAAAAAGATTTTGTATTGTATAGAATGTTTCTACTGCTGTTTGTTATTTATAGAGCAGTGTTTTTCTAGCTTGCCCTTTGCTGTATTTTTGTTTGTTATATAGCTTAGTAGACTAATTTTGATTAGCGACTATGTCTCAAAAAGATCAGGAGACCTCTAGGATCCAACATTCTCCACTCAGATCGTCAGAGCAGATTCGGATTTCCCCGGATCTGACTCTGCCTCTCGGGGCATCAATATGGATGACCTTGATCCTACTTCTGCCTCAGAGCTGCTGTCCTCTGCTTCGGAGGCTCCTTTGGATCCACCAACTCATTTGTAGGTTCAGGGGAGCTCTTCAGAACCAAGCCAGACTGCTTTTGAGGGTATGGAGAGAACTATGACTTCTTCCCAGTCAGCCGATCAAGCTACATCAGGGCTTCTTTCCCCTACAGCAGTCTCAATCTCATCATCCCCGTCCACATGATCGCAGAGATCTCAGGCCTCAGAAAAACCCCAGGGGGGGTTCCCCCCTCTTCTGAAACTTCCCCAGAATATCCCTCTGAGGAAGTCCCTCAGAAGAGAACTTGCAAGAAGAAGCATCGAGACTCTGCTGAGGAGTCCATCACTTCAGACACTGACTTGGATGATGCAGAAGGATCCCCACGATCACCCACTGAGGAGGTCTCCTTTGGCGAGATCATGGAAGTTCTGAAACAAAGGAGTGATTGGCAGCCCTTCTCTCCTTCAAAGAGTCAGTCTACCTGAAGGCCTTTGGATCTCACCCTTCAACCTCTTGGATAACTCCACCTTCCTATGAGCTCATAGACCTGCTTTCTTGGAAGGCATGGGAGACCCCAGATTCCATAGACCCCATTCCTCTGAGGCCAAATAAGTATATTACCACCCCGAAGGGCAAGACTTTTGGACAAAGGGTGTAGCAGTGGATGCCATGGTTGTGGCGATGGCCACTAATAAAATTTCTCTGGGACTAGTTATTCTATCCACCCTATTAATAAGGATTCTAGGATGATGGATAGATATGGAAAGTGTGTGTTCTCTTCAGTAAGTTTTTCTCTTTGATCGCTGAATTACCTTAGTCACTTTACCAGATTGCAGAGAGATCTGATCAAGGAGCTATCAGACTGTCTTTAAGGAGCAGTTACTGATACTGTTAAGGAAAAGTCAATGCACAGCTAGCCACCCTCAATGCAGTTATGAACTCCTCCATGAGGCTTATATCATATGCTGCAAATGGAGTGAGTAGAACTGTGGGTTCAGGCATCTGGCCTGGATGTGCCTTTGTGACTTTGCAGAACCTTTCAGATCTTCATTTGTTAATGTCCCATTCGATAGCTCATCACTGTTTGGGCCTAAAGTAAAAGAGATGCTCACCAGGTGTGAAAAGGAGGGTAAGACTTTTTCTGCCATTAGAGTACATTTTTCTGCCCCTACCAGACCCTTTCCTAAAGGTCAGAGAGGGAGCAGGAAAATGTGATTCAGGAGACCCCAAAGATCTTCCAAAGACATGCATCTGGAGAGTTTCTCCCCGGGCCTCCGCTGAAAACAGGCTCTGTGGAACCTAGTCGGACATTCCCGGTCAACAAATGTTAAATAAATAAATAAATAATAAAAAAGATGCACAAGGTGAAAGTTATCCCCGAGGCAGAGGGAGGAACAACAACAGAAGATGCTGCTCACGTGGCAGAGGAGGTCCACAAAACCAGGGCTCCAGAGATACCGTCTTTTGTAGCCCCTTTCAGTGCTCCTGAAGGAGTACTTGATTGTCCACCTCTGGAGGCACTTGGGGTGGGGGGGGGGCACTTGTCCTTGCATCTAACAACCTGGCAAAACAGAACCACAGACAAATGGGTGGTGGATATAATTTCCAGAGGATATACAATCCCCTTTTGTTTCCCCACCCCTGTCAGAAAATCAGTTCCAGATGTTCCACCTAGTCAGCAGGAACAAGCAACATTAGAGATCCAAAGGTTGCTAAGCAAAAGAGTTGTCCAAGAAGTCCCTGCAGACCAGAGAGGATCCAGAACTTACTCAAAATTATTTTTAGTTCCAAAGAAAACAGGGGACTGGAGACCCATTTTGGATCTCAAAAATTTAAACAAATCTGTAAAGAAGATGAAGTTCCAGATGGCAACACTGCAGTTAATACTTCCATTACTCGAAAAAGAAAGTTGGATGTGCTGTACAGACCTACAAGACACGTACTACCATATACTAATGGAAAGACGGTCAAGGTGCTACTTGTGCTTTCGGCTGGGAGCCAGTCATTATCAGTTCAGGGTCCTGCCCTTTGGTCTCACCACAGCCCCCAGGGAGGTCACCAAATGTGTTGCAGTGATAGCGGCTCACCCGAGGCACAGAGGATTCTGGGTGTTTCCCTATCTAGATGACTGGCTCATCTCTGCCCCAACCAGACATCTACTGCTACAAACCAAGGACTACACCATTCAACTTGCATCTCCCTAGGCTTCATGATAAACTTAGAAAAATCTGTTCTAGAACCATCTTAAAACTTATTGGAGCAGAATTAGACACCAATTCCTTGATGGCAAAACTTCCCCAAGAAAGAGTACAAGATCTTCGCTACCATGTTCAGAGAATAATGAGAAAATCTCACCTAATAGCGAAACAAGTTCTACAAGTGCTAGGGAAGTTGGCAGCTTCAATAATTCTTGTTCCCCTTGCACAACTTCACACAAGAATATTACAATGGCTACTATCAGCTCAATGGTCTTTTCTGGAACTTCCCATGTCTCACAACATCTTGATTACCAACACATGCAAAAGGGACCTCCAATGGTGGAGTCATTCTCCTCTAGTCTGTCAGGGATGACCATTCATCCCACCAAAATCAGTAGCAACTGTAACCACAGATGCCTCCCAGATAGGGTGGGGGGGCATTATCTGAGAAAGACAGTCCAAGGTATCTGGCAACATCACAAGGCTCATCTGCATATAAATGTCCTAGAGATGAGAGCTGTGCTTCTGGCATTCAACATTTCAGGACTCTCTCCCTCTAGAGATGATAGCGAACCAGTCGGACAACATGTGCAGTGTGGTACATAAACAAGCAAGGAGGAACCAGATCTTACCCCTATGCTGAGGAGCATTAAGGGTTTGGCAATGGGCGATAACCTCCAACTGCTTTCTAGTTGAGATGCACATCCTGGAGAAATCCGTGGCTGCAGACAGATTGAGAAGAGCCATCCTTTGGCCACATGAGTGGTCCCTCAATCAGAAAGTAGCAGAGACTATTTTCCAAAAAATGGGGCCAGCCTTGCTGCAATTGCTTTTCCTCCCCAACTAATGCTAAATGCAGCAACTACTTTGCTCTGATTCCCCCCAGATGGGGTGTCATCGAGGGATGCATTTGTCCATGATTGGCCTATGGGACTACTGTATGCCTTTCTTCCTATTCCCCTGATCCCCAAACTATTACAGAAGGCAAATTTGTTGGAGACCACTATAATTCTCATTGCCCCTCACTGGCCTCGACAAATTTAGTTCCCCTTCCTACAGGCTCATCTTCTGGAAGAACCATGGAATCCGGATCCAACTCTGGACCTGTTGACACACCTGTCAAGAATGGCTCATCCCAACATTCAGAACCTCAAACTGACAGCTTGGCTGCTCCCCTTTTGTCTTCTTCAGTGAAGAAAATTCTACTATCCTCTCCAAATCCTCCACATGACTTTATACCAGCAAGTGGAAAAGATTTGCTGCTTGGGCTGAAAATCATCAAATAGACCCCTTTTCTGCACCAATCAATTCCATTTTGGATTTTCTCTCAGATCTATTCCATGAAGGTGCAGCTGCTTCCAATATCAGAGTTTCCTTAGCTGCAATTTCTAATTTTCATATAGGCCTAAATGACTGCCCTGTTATGGCACACAGGCTTTGCAAAGCATTTTTGAAGGGTGTACTATTATTAAGACCCCTTACAAGAACCCTACCCCACCTTGTGACCTTAACCTTGTTCTTACTAATCTGGTCTCCACATCCTTTGAACCTTCAGTAACTTCAGTTCTCAAATTCTTAACATGGAAAACCTTACTCCTAATAGCTATTACATCTGTAAGGAGGGTCTCAGAGTTGCAAGCTCTATTAAACCCCCATACCTCATTTTCCACAAAGATAGAGTGTCCTTACGAACAAATCCTACCTTTCTCCCCAAAGTCATATCAGAATCAATTTTGAATCAATCTATCAAGCTGCCAGTTCTCTTCCCTAACTTTCCAAACAAAGGAGAATACACCTTGCATTTGCATGATGTATGCCGACAATTGAGATTTTATTTACTGAGAACGTCTGATTTCAGGAAATCTGACCAACTACTTATATCATATTCAGATACCCAAAAAGGTCTTCCAGTCTCCAACTGTGAAAATTAGTACGAGATTGACAACATCAGATAAAGAACTTATGTACTCACCATAATGTTCCATGTGTGTTGTCCATCTCACCCTTTATTCTCACATCTCTCCCTCCAACCCCCTTACTTTATCTGGTAGCACGAGAAGATACTCTTTGGAGAACCTTATAAATGGAAGCCTTTTTGTTGATTATGTCTCCATTTCTTGCATTCTTACCTTCTTGTAAGGCATTTACGTATGGCTATGTAATTTGAAAGGGGGCAGACAAGATCGGATGTATTATCCAGGTGCATCATGGGAAGGGTATGAGCCCACGAGCTTGGTTAAAGTCCACCAGCTAGCAAACAGGCCGAGACTGATCCAATGGATCAGATCAGACCCCAACTGTGAGAATAAGGGACGAGATGGAGAACACACATGGAACGTTATGGTGAGTATATAACTTCTTTTTTTCTGAAGAAAGCAACTGTGCTCCATGAGCAAGTTCTATTGACCATAGCTTTATCTCACATCTCTTCTGGTCTGCTGTAGTACTCAAGCTGTGTCTGCAAAATATGAAATTCTGTCCCTGCCACCAATAGACAACAAATCAACCTATCCAGATTCAAAAACTTCCTAAAGCAACACTTTAAAAACTCTTAGATCTGCTCTTGTACCTCCCCAGGCCATACTACACTGGGCCTTACATACCTACATTACCCTTAAATGCCTCAGCAAAGTAAATTTCATTGTACATTTCCTACTATCTTCAATCCCTTTGCCTCACTGCCACTTCTGCTATTTCTGCTTACCCCCAACATGTTTTTCCCTCCAGTAAAATTGCAAGTCATACTACCTTCTACATCTACTGAATATACGAAACAGGAACACAATCACTGTAGGTTTGAAAAGTTCTTTAATTCTGGTACCTCGGCCTTCGCCTTCTCCTGGAATACATTTTACACACTCAAACACCACCCTTTTATATCATGTCTAATTGAATTATTGGTGCACATTCCATTTACCAATTAATTTAATTAACTTCATTGTTAACACAACCATGAAACTTGCATCAAAAACACCATTTTTTTCTTTTCAGAAACAACATTTCAAACTCCACTTCTTTTCATTGTTTCAAACTTCTTTAAATATCAAAATTTATATGAACATTTATATCCTCAAATCCTTTAAATAATCTTAATATTTTTTAGAATAAATAAATACTTGGACAAAAAACAATACTATAAATCATCACATTTATAAATATTCTAATTTTTGATTTTTTTGGTTTTTCTAAACTAATACTATTAATACAATATACACTCTACCTATTCTTATTATTTTTCACTAAAATTCTTCTATGAACATTCAATGATCTCTGAACGCTATGTGGAAAAAGGTAAGTTTAAATTTCCATGTTTAACCCATTAGGGAACATAGTTTTACAGTTAATGATGAACCTAGATTCCATTTGTAGCAACCTTTCACGAAATGCTGCCTCATTACTAGATGTATTAGGTCTACCCAACACACTGAATACAAAACCCTCCGGGACCCCCCCATGTACCTCACCAAAATGTTTTCCTACCGGACTTTCCATTCTTTTGTGTTTTATATCACCCAAATGTTCAAGGATCCTGAGCTTCACCTTCCTTGTTGTTTGCCCAACGTACCATTTCTGTTGCACACATCCACATCCTATGATGTAAACTACCCCCGTGGAATTGCAGTCGTAGTATTCTTGGGCCCTATATCTGACATCATTGATTTTGGTGCCATCCAAACTTTTTACCCAACTACAAACCTTGCAATTTCCACATCTAAATGTTCCCTTTCTAATACTCTGTCTTGTAGTGCTCTTTTTCCTAATGTTGAGAATTTCCTTTAGGTTAGAATATCTGCTGTAAGAAAATATGACTTTTGATGGAAACAATTTTTTTAATCTGTCATCTTCACAAATAATGGGCCAGAATCTCATCACAGCCTCCCTTAATGTCTCTGAAAATTGTGAATATCTAGTTACAAAAAACATCTTGTCACCAGACCTATTTTCCCCCAAATCACAAGAACTGGAACCCAAATCTTCACTTCTAACATACCTAGGCCTGCTCCTATTGTCCAATGGTTTACCCAATCCTAGCTCACATTCTACTCTATTTCTAGCCCATTTTGTACTTGCTTGGGAATAACCCCTCCCTCTCATTTTTTCCTCAACCTTATTGAATTCACTTGAAATCATGTTTCTCTCTGAAGTGTGCATACCTATTCGTTTGAATTCACCTAATGGTAGAGACTTAAGTAGAGACTCACTGTGCATGCTGGATGCATGTAAAAAATTCTCGGCTGCTGTCTTTTTTTGAAACGGTTTATATTGTATCTTATTATTTGTGCTCAAATAAAATTCCACATCTAAGTATTGAATGCTTTTTCCTCCTATACAGTACGTGAAATCTAGCCCCCAAGAATTTTCCTTGATCTCTAAAACAAAATTCCCAAAGTCATCTGGATTGCCCTTACACAAAAATAACAAATCATCAATGAATCTAACATATTTAACTACCTTGTTCTTATAAAATGCTGAAGGATAAATCAAACAATTCTCAAAATGGGCCATAAACAAAATAGCATATGAGGGCGCAAATGCTGCCCCCATAGCTGTGCCCTCTTTTTGCAAAAAATGTCTCCCTTCAAATTCAAAACAATTGTGTGTCAGGCAAAACTCCAATAAACTGAGAATAAAATATGTTTTCGGACCATCACCCAACATTTTCTCTACTGCCTTTAAACCATGATGCCTGTTAATACTGGTGTATAGGGATTTGGCATCCACACTGGCCCAATAATAGTCATCTTCCCATAAGGTGTCCCTAACCATGGAGCATACTTCATTGGTATTTTTAACATGAGATTGTACCCTCTCCAAATGACTTTTCAAAAGGGAATCCAAGAATATTCCCACATTTTGCAAATAACCTCCTTTTCCTGAAACTATAGGATGCCCTGGTGGGTTCCTAAAGTCCTTGTGTATTTTGGGAATAATGAAAAATCTGGCAACCTTAGGATTTTTTACATACAATTTTTTAACATCAACAGGAGACAGGAAACCTAGCCTTTCACCCCTCTCAAGAAGTTCCAATAATTGTGAATTATATTGCTTTAGAGAATTACCAGACAATTCTGTGTATGTATTTGTATCCGTCAGTAGATCCAGGGCTATGGAATTGTATTTTACCCTTGGAAGTATCACCCAGTTCCCTCCCTTATCTGCCTGAGTGAACACATACTGTTTATTTGCATCCTTTAAATCTAATAAAGCCTTCCACTGATGCTTGCTTAAATTGTATTTTTTCTTCCTTCCCCGAAATTTACTATGTTCTTCTTCAATAGTTTTTAACAATGTTTTTTCAAACACATTGATTACTATATTCTTTCTGGGTGGCATGAATTCACTTTTATAAGGTACTTTGGGCACTACCAACCTTCCATATCCAGTATTAAATACCAAGCCCCCTTCATTTTCACACCCCTCATCCTGTGCATAAATATCTACTAACTCATTTTCATGCAAAGTCATATTTAACAGAGAATTATCTGCACAATCCAAATGTTCTACATCAATATCATTTCCATCCATGTTATCAACATTAAGTATACAATCTTTGTAGGAAAAAAATTCTCTTAAATACAATTTCCTACAAAACTGACTGATTTCTAAAAATACGTCAGCCAAAGAAGGGAAACATACAGGTACAAACTTGGTACCCTTGAACAGTACTTGCTTAGCATACTCGGAAATATGCAAATCCGAGATGTTCAAAATGTTATAGCTCTCACCTTGATCAAAGTCCGAGTGAGAACATGAATCGGGTCCACAGAGGGGCTGTAAAATACCCCCAAATGCATAATCCGGGTCTGGAACGCTTCTTTCTTCATCCCTTGTTCTCACCGCATTGCTATCTTCTTCTCCCCTTATTTTGAAATCGGCGTCCTCTCCCTTTCTGCTGGGCCGACGACTGGTCCGAACCACCTGCTGCTCCATTGGCCTGTAACGATATCTCCTGTTCTGCATTTAAGCTCTCGAACAAAACACTTTTCCTGCTGTTGGATTCATCAGCAGAGGACGCTGAAGTATCTCCCACGCCCGATCTAAAACTGCTTCTGACGTCACGATAGGCGCCTCGCTTCCTCTTGAAGCTGTACTGCCAAGAAAACAGCTTGCCTGCATCGTGGTCCTTAACATCACAAAGGTATTTTCTTTTTTTCCGTGCAATCACCTCCGCTTCTATTTTGGAGACCCGGTTCTTGATTTCGATCAAATTTTTGTTGAAAACTGCCACCGAACTCTCCTCAATGAGTCTCTCTTGAGTATGCAGAATAGATGCACGAGTTTTCTGCAATGTTCGTTCATTTCTCTTTACCAGCACACCTAACCAACCTAGTGTGCATTTCAGAGATATGTCCTTCCATTCTGAGGACAAGTCCACCTTATCATCCGAAAATTCGTAAGCAGGTAGTCGCTCCACTCTCAGGCCCCTGGGTGTGATATTTGAACTAATATATTTTTCAAGTAGCTTCAAATCGTAAAAGGTTGTAACTTCCTTCACCATGGCTCTCTCCAGTTCCACATACTTTTCAGAGAAATCAATGGCAACACTATCCCAGGGATGACTGTTCGCCATCTTTTCTTCCCTTTCCTTCCACATGGATGCCAAATTCACAGGTTGAGTTTGTTGTGCATTCACCGAGGTGGAAGTAATGGTGTTCACCGACATGACAAAATAAAAATAAAAATACAACTCCTCCACTCCTTCAACACCTGGACCACTGAATATACGAAACAGGAACACAATCACTGTAGGTTTGAAAAGTTCTTTGATTCTGGTACCTCGGCCTTCGCCTTCTCCTGGAATACATTTTACACACTCAAACACCACCCTTTTATATCATGTCTAATTGAATTATTGGTGCACATCTACCTCAGCTTCACTGCAACTTTATTATTTATTTATTTATTTATTTCCAGTTTGATTACCGGGGAAGTCCACTGGGCCAGAACGTACCCATTTTCAGTGGAGGCCCGGGGAGAAAAGCTCCAAAAGCAAAGCAAATACAATCTAAGTTACATAGTGTAAAAGGTAGTAATAAAATATATACATTTGTAATTACGTTACATTGATACAGTTAGTAAAATAGCAAATACACGCAGTATACTTCAAAAAACATCATTCAGGAAGGTAGATACAATAGATTTAGTAGTTTCCTTCAAGTAGCAGGTTTGACTGTATGAGAAGAAGGTCTAAGGTTACATGCTATTTACAATATTTACATATGAGGAGTAGAGAGAGAGAAAGTACATAAACTGAGAGTAGATTATAGTTTGATCAAACAGTGATCGAGAGAGAAAAAAGAAGAAAAAAATAGTATTAGGGTAAAGTAAAGAGAAAGGATATAGGATATAGAATATAGGATATAGGATTATTAAAAACTTTCTTTTTCTGTATATCAGTTAACAAATATACACACTACTCAGCTTTCCTTACTTGCTCTCTACTTTCTACTATCACCTCTCTCTGCATTGTTCTCATATCTCCCACACCTCCTATCTAGTAGTTCTTCGACCCATAAATGTAAAATTGTAATTTGACCTTTTAAACTTCACTATTAATATCTAATGGTTTTTCTCCTTGAGCCTCCCATGAAAATGAGCTACAACAGCCCTGTTGTTCCATCCCAGTCAACAAAAGCAATAAAAAATAAAATAAGGAGGAACAGTACTCCAGTGAATCAGAAATTTGAATTTCTTCTTCTTGTTATGAAGGCCGCTTATATTTAGTGTTTTACAGAGTAGTATGACATAAATCCATTCAGAAGGCAGTTTCATTTGTCCTGCTGGCATGCTTTGCCATTTTGTAGTTTAAAAGAGAAATCCACTCAATATATGCAGAAAACAATTACACTGTTTCTTGATTAGCTAACTTCCAAAGACACTCCTCCAGGGTGCCAAATAAAAAAAAATGACAGAAGGCAGCAAGAATATTGAATGTAACAGTTGACTGCTCTTTTCCAATAACCCTGAACCAGATGTCAAAAAGAGTATGTATTAGAATGCATGGTGATGCACTGTCAGGACATACAGATATCTCATTTTATAATAATAATAATTATTATTATTATAATAATATCAATACTAATAATACTACTTGTTCAACTACCATGACAACCACTGCTGCTACTATTACTACTACTAATAATAATGCATTTTGATTATGTCAGAAAACTGAAGGGAGATTTGGGAATGTAACATTATTAATAAACAAGTAACCACCCAGTTACAGTATATTGCCAGTGTAATTAGAGAAAAAAAATGTGCAAACTTCACAATAAACAAAGAAATATACTAAAGTGCTGTACAGACAAGGGGAGACATCTGTTATATAACTGCTGACATGACAACTGCTTCCATGAAACTCAGGTTTCTTAGCACCAAGCAACTTGCTTGATGGTTTGATATGCAGAATCAAGGAGAACCTAACTAAACCTCTAGCAATCATGTCAAGCAAAATATTAGAATGGGGATGTATCCCTGAGCTATGGGGACAGACTATAATGGTACTAATTAACAAAGAGATGGGGGGGGGTGTCAAATCAAAGCCAAACAGTTTTTGAACCATCAGACTGAGGGTCTCATCAAAACTAAACAATTTTAGACCCATCAACCTGACCATTATTCCATTAAAATCATGAAAAGTGCCATAATGGAACTTATTTAAAATAACACACAGTATTTTCTTCTGTTATGTATGGAACAGTAGGAGTTTGCCAAGAAGAAATCTTGCCCTTTGAAACTCTTTGCATTTTTAAAAGTGCACATTGTATTGAACAACAATAAATAACATCTCCAGAAGAACTAAGTAATAACTGTAATTCAGTTGTTAATGAAGTAAGAGGCCATTTGTGAGGTAACCTATGAGTACCACATCAAGTCTTTTACTAAGTCTTTTTACATATAAGTCTCCGAGTTCATTGGAGTAGTCTGTCATGTTTCTGACTGCAATATGTCCATAGCTGAAACCTCTTTTATCAGAGTTGTTAAGATTGCAAAGGTGGCCAAATGAATAGTTTCCTGCATTTAGTTATAATTTTTTTATCTACAGGTAACAAGACAATCAATAGTCATACATATAAGAGGAGCTCATTAAACGAACTTAATGCTGCATATAGAAAAATAAAACGCCTCTTACAGGACCTGTTCATAGATGGGTGTATCACAATTGATGAGTTTAATTATCTTAATGTTTCCTATCCAGTTATCCCAGTTATTTTTGGGCTGCCTAAATTGCATAAAAATGTGAACCAACCTCTCATGCATCCAATAGTTGATGCTAGAGGTTCCATTACTTATCCATTAGCAAAGTTTCTGGATATTAAATTGAAAGAATATGTTACGAATGATCCTAGTATTTGTATGAACTCTTGGGATTTCCTAAAAAGAATTAATACTGTAATGTTTGACAGACATTTTGTTTTTATAACAGTGGATATAAAAGATCTATACACTGTTATACCACATAATTTATGTGAGGAATTGTTTTGTGATTATTTGTTTAACAAAGTGATATCCCAAGTCCTTATTAACATTTATGAACAATTATTGGATGTGGTGTTAAGGAATAGCTTTATCCTTTTTGAAAAAGGAATTATATTTATAAATGGAGGGAGTGGCCATGGGGTCTTCATGCGGGGGGTTGTACTCTAACATTATCATGCTTGAATGGGAGAGGAAATATTTATTTAACTCTTCCTTTTTTACTTATTGCCAATGTACACCCATTTTTTGGATGATATATTCATCCTTTGGAAAGGCCCCAAAGATCAAATAGAGGGGTTTTGGAGTACATTAATGGGACAACCACCTTTCTACGATTCACTCATACTATTAATGATAGCGAGATTCCATATTTGGATATCTTGTTGAAGAAGGATCACCTTAACAAAAAGTTTGTCTCTGAGATTTTCTGTAAGGAAACTTAGTCAAATAGTTTCCTACATTTTGATAGTGGCCATTCATGTAAACAGAAATGAGCCATTATAAAGGGTCAGTTTGTACGTGCAGCCCACATGGTCACTTTAATGGAAGCATTTCTGGATGAATGTGAAAAGTTAAGGGAAATGTTTTTAAAGCGAAGGTACCCAGTAGATTTAGTATGTGATGTGATGGTCGAGGTAAAAGAAAAGAGAAAAAAAATGGAAATTTTTGGCAATCCTTGGTAGTAGACCAATTGGTTCCAATAACTGTGAAGTTTTATTGGATAACACATTTAATGTGCAGTCTGTTGACAATTTAGTGAAGTGTGTACCCAGATAGGACTGTCTAATGGATCTTTTAACAGTTTTTTTATCACTACTTTTGTTAAAAATAGTAATTTTGTGAGGGATATTTTGTTTAAAAATGTGAGTATTGTAAGTAGTGACAAGGACATTAAGGGCCTTGTAGGATGTCAACCTGTTATTATATGTAGAAGGGGCAGAAATCTTAAAAATATGTTTGAAAGCCAGAGTGAACCAAAAAAGCCAGGTTATATGCATAAATGTAGTTCTTGTTTCTACTGTTCACACATTTCGGAAGTGAATGAGATTTTTATAAATTTCTTGAAATTTAAAATTTATGGGAGATTTTCCTTTAATACAGAGAGAGTAGTCTATAGTGCCCTATGCTCTCATTGTCCATGTTTCTATGTTGGAAAAATCAAGAGAAATTTAAGAAACAGGATATGTGAGATTTTATGGAACATTAAACTTAAGAAAGAAACTTAAGAAAGAAACTAACACCCTTTCTACACATTGCATGGAAAGTCAATGACATTTGTTTAAGTTTTTAATATTGGAAGCCTTGAAATTAAATGAGAGTGGTGGGGCATGGCCACTATTGTTAGAAAAGTGTGAGCTTATCTGGCAGATTCACTTAAATGCGAAGTATTGGCCAGGCTTGATGAGAACATCTCTATCAAAACATTTTAAAATTAAAAGCCTTAAACCGATGATGGTGATATAATAATGAAAAATTTTAAAGTATCAACCGACAGTTTGTGTTTATAGTATATGAATGTTGTGTGCTATTTTATTTGGGGGTATAGTTTGGATGAGCAGGAGTGGTTTAATTTGGGGGTTTGTTTTTAAAAGTTGTGGTGATGTAATTATAATTTATTTAAAAGGATGAATGTATGGGGCTGATTTTATCTGATGAAGTTTCTGTTGCTGTTGTTGTTGTGCCTTTTGGCTTTTCCCGGTTAGGGGTCGCCACAGCAGAACTCCGGTCTGCTAATGATTGGCAGTATATTTTTACATGCCGAGTTGCCGGCCCTGACGCACAACCTTCAACGAAGGTACGACCATTCACACATGTCTCCACACAGAAGATGCTCTAGCTGAAAATCGAACAGGACAACGTCTTAACTGTGAGGCGACAACGCTACAGCAGCAACACCACCGCAGTAAGGGCTCATCTTTTTAAGGATTTTTTATCTGAGTGAACAATACATTTGAAAAAACAACAAAGGTACTGGAGAACTTGAATGAAAGGTTTAATTACATGAAGCGCTTTTCGTCCAGTACAATGACTGGACTTCATCAGACAAATTACAGAAATAATAAATGTCCTTTTATACTCATTTAAAAAACATAATTAACAAATCACTCAAATCAATTAATCAATTAAACATTTTCAACTAGGTATTATTAAGTACTAGGTAACCAAAAAGCAGCCTTAAAGGTGTAAAAAACCTAAAAACAGACAAGTAAATATCTCACATTGTTGAGCCTGTAAACGACCAGCATATATAAGAATTATATAAACTATAAGGTTCATATTCATAAAAGAATCTGGCAATATAAAAATATTAACAATTAATTCAGCTTATACTTCAAATACTTTCTTAAAAATATATACATAAATTTTATTAAAAAAAAAAAATATATATATATATATATATATTTATATACAAGTATACACATAATTTAACATATTTAATAATTTATGAACTTAAAACATATTTATTTTGCTGTTTAATAGTTATTAAAAATCGCGCAAATCGAAAGTTAGTTCATAGTAATAATTTAAAACTAGATTCATTCATACTGATATATAAAAACTATATCAAGTTGCTACCTCCAGAACAAGTAATAGTAAACCAAGAAGAATTCACATATACAACAATAAGTGTACTTAAAAAGGTAGTCTTCATCTATTTAAACTTGTAAGTTTCAAAAGGCAAGAAATTGAACAAATGTCGTTTACACCTGGGTAATGATATGAATTTAATCTAAATTGCCATAAGAGTTCTAGTTTTTCTAACAGCCACTTATTTGGACCACCCCTTAATTTAGGTACAACCTGGTCAATAATCCTAAAATTAAAACTGTGTGAGGGGTAATTAATAGTATGTCTAGCTAAAGCATTTTCCATTTTACTTTTCTTCATTGCATACAGATGTTCATAAACTCATTCTTTAAATTTTCTCACAGTCTTCCCTACATAGTAAACTGGGCAACAGGAAAACTGGGCCAAATACACCACCATTTTAGTATTACAGTTAAATCTTTTCTTAATAAAATATGTGGTACCTTCTATAGAAACTTTCTGGCCAGTAGCTATGAATCTGCATGTATTGCAAGATTCACACTTATACATGCCCGGGTTACTGACTAACATTGGGATAGGTTTTTCTAATAGTTGTTTTAAATTATTTCCTTTTCTGAAAATTATTCTTGGAGCGGGCCCTACTTTTTCCATAATGGACTTGTCATTACTTAAAAAACTTCAATTTTTTATAACAATCTTTTTAATCTCTGCTACATCAAGACTATAAGTCACAATAAAACTAATGTTATATCTACTAACATTAGTTGGGGTAACTCCCAGGTTAGTTACTAAACCTACTATACTAACATTACCACTGTTTTCACTAGGTGAATCTATTTTAGTTGAAACATTTTCTGGTAAGTGTAGGATTGGTTTGTAAATTCCTACTACACGTTTCTGTGTAACTTCAACTAATGAAATCATGTATCAGTGGTTCAGGGTAACCTCTCATTGTAAACATTTTAATAAGAAGGTCGCATTCGACTTGAAAATCACAATCCTTAGTAGTCATTCTGGCTGCTCAGACAAACTGTCCTTTAATAACCGAGCATTTTTGACTTAAGTGGGTGAAGACTAGAAAAGTGAATACATGTATTAGAATACGTTTCTTTTCTAAAACTTGTGGCTGTATAACATTTCAAGGTAAAATCTTTTTTCAATAATACATCTAAATAAGAAATGCTCTCCACTCCAAAATTACTCGTAAAAGTTAAAAAGTCAATACTTTCATTAAATTCTTGCAAAATGGTCCTAGCTTTATGTTCATCTCCATCTAATAGGATGAAAATATCATCTAAAAAGCAAGTGTAATAGAAGCTGTGTTGCATAAATACTTCATTAGTAAAAATATGGATGTGTTCACACTGAGCTAAAACCATATTCGCAAAACTTGCACCAGATGGTGAGCCCATAGCAACACCAATGCGCTGCAGGTATATCTAATTTTCAAAACAAAAGAAATTGTTAGATAAAATAATACTAAGCAATTCTTCAACAATTCTTAGTTCAGAAACAGGAGCATTATACATTCACATCCTAGCTAAAACAAATTAAATTCCTTCTTCATGTGGTATAGAAGAATATAAATCACAAATATCTACTGTTAAAAAATTACATCCAGGTTTAAATTCAATTGAAGAAATGTCTGATAAAAAGGACCATGAGTCACGACAAATGTGTTTTTCTTGACTGACATTTTTTTTAAAATATTATCTACTAATTTAGCACTTGCATAAGTTACAGAATATCTTGTGTCAACTAATGCCCTCATAGGTGGATCTAATACATTTTTGTGAATTTTTGGTAGACCAAAAATCCTCGGTAAATGAGGAAACATGTTAGATAAATAATTCAAAGTACTACGATCTATAATTGCCTCAATGAACAAATCATTAAGATATGTATTAATCCTATTATAGGCAATATTCAATTCGTTAATACTAACTTTTTCATAGGTATCACTATCTAAAATCACTTTCATTCTTGTAGAATAATCTACTGAATCCATTAGCACTAGGCCCCCTTCCTTGTCCGGTTTCATCATTTTCAATGGTTGTTTCTGGAATTCAGATAATAATTCTTGTTCATATTTAGAAATGTTGTACAGGTCCCTTTTCAAGTTATTTCTATTCCCATTTAAAACATTCCTAAAATCTAACTCACAAATCTGTTCGAAAACATTCAAAACTGGGTGGGTAGGTGGGTTAAAAGTGCTGGGCACATACAAACTATCCTGTAAATGTTCATGTCCATTAAACAAGATTGCTAAATTCAGGTTTCTGATAAAGCATTTAAAATCTAAAAGTGCTTTTGCCAAATCAGATGAAAAACATGGGATAAATGTTAATCCCTTAGCTAATAAGTCAATTAATTCACCAGCAAGGTAATACTGAGAAAAATTGTATATTTTAAAGTCTCCACTTGAGTTCATTACTATTCTACAATAGTCTTCAGTATCAGAAACCACTTGCTCTGTTACCTTTTGAATTTCACCTTCCCCCTCATGTTGTAAGGATTCTGTGTATTTCCTTTTGTAGAATTGTGGCTGTTCGTTCTCTGCTGATGAAAATTTTGTCAGCTAACTTGTAACGCCTCAGAATACAAAGTTTTATTAGTGTTTGTCTCTCATTGTTCGTTGTGTTTGAATCATTAGCGTCCTTTCTAACATTCTCACTCTTTTCCGAATCTCTGGTACTACTAGATGGTTGAGGTGACGTTACTAGCACGTCAGTAGTTCCAAAAGGAAGGTTTTGATTTGAAGGGCTAGTTTGTTGTAACCCAATCCTGTCCCAAGTTTGTGAAAGGGGTGGGTTTGGATATGCAGTCCCTCGAGTGTATTCACTCCGATCCCTTTCAAGTTTTTTTTTGGTGGTTTTTAATTTCTCCAACTGCTGACTGATACTCGAAAAGATTCTATTATAGTCGTAATGATATCTAGGGTAATCCGCATGTCTTCTGATGTCATTACATAACTATTCTACTTCCCCTGAGAGTCTGTTGACCTCAATTTGGTAATGTTTACATATCATATTCATCAATTCTATCCCCTCTTTATTAAAAAGTTCTAACAGTTCCATATGAAAAGTGGAACTCGTTTGCAACCCCGTAGGGTATTGCCAAGATCTTAAACCTTTGGGAACAATGTTGTGCTTACTATATTCCGTAAAGTAAGCTATTTCTAATTGAAGTTTTTTATGTTTTAACAGTTTGTAGTCAAGCATTTTGTGTTGTGACACTAATACATTCTCACCTCCACTTGCCAATGCCACGGAACTGTGCTGTATATTGTCAGAATCAAGAACAAGAAAGTTTTTTAACCAGTCCTGTATGTCTGGAACACCAATAAGCCATGTGGAAGTATTTTGAAGTTGTTCAGGTATCGAATGGACCATGTTTTCCCCTTCAGACTGTATCTGAGTCACCGTTAGCTCAGGTCTAGCATCATTACTAGTTCGCCTTGCACAGGAGATGTTCTGAGGTGCATTGTTAATTTGAAAGTTAGAAGTTAAGTTATTATTCTCTCCATTCGGAGATAGTTGTTGTTGGTTAGAAATTATAGCTGGAATCTGTGTAGACACAAGCGAAACTTGTGAAAGGGACTCAACACGGGCTGCTAAATCATCCAAACGTTTTGTCATTAAATTGATTAAGATGATCAAATTACCACTTTCATCTGCTGTAGCTTGTAAAGGTTCCCCTTCCGAACAATGGTTAACTCCAGATGCCATAGGAGCACAAACTGGTGAAAGGCGAAAAAAATAAAACAAACCTAAAAAAACAACAAAGGTACTGGAGAACTTGAATGAAAGGTTTAATTGCATGAATCACTTTACGTCCAGTACAATGACTGGACTTCATCAGACAAATTACAGAAATAATAAATGTCCTTTTATACTCAGTTAAAAACATAATTAATGAATCACTCAAATCAATTAATCAATTAAACATTTTCAACTAGATATTATTAAGTACTAGGTAACCAAAAAGCAGCCTTAAAGGTGTAAAAACCTAAAAACAGACAAGTAAATATCTCACATTGTTGAGCCTGTAAACGACCACCATATATAAGAATTATATAAACTATAAGGTTCATATTCATAAAAGAATCTGGCAATATAAAAATATTAACAATTAATTCAGCTTATAATTCAAATACTTTCTGAAAAATATATACATAAATTTTATTAAAAAAATATATTTTTTTATATACAAGCATACACATAATTTATACATATTTAATAATTTATGAAATTAAAACATATTTATTTTGCTGTTTAATAGTTATTAAAAATTGCGCAAACCAAAAGTTAGTTCATAGTAATAATTTAAAACTAGATTCATTCATATTGATATACAAAAACTATATCAAGTTGCTACCTCCAGAACAAGTAATAGTAAACCAAGAAGAATTCACATATACAACAATAAGTGTACTTCAAAAAGTAGTCTTCATCTATTTAAACTTCTTAGTTTCAAAAGGCAAGAAATTGAACAAATGTCATTTAAACCTGGGTAATGATATGAATTTAATCTAAATTGCCATAAGAGGTCTAGTTTTTCTAACAGCCAATTATTTGGGCCACCCCTTAATTTAGGTACAACCTGGTCAATAATCCTAAAATTAAAACTGTGTGAGGGGTAGTTAATAGTATGTCTAGCTAAAGCGTTTTCTATTTTACTTTTCTTCATTGCATACAGATGTTCATAAACTCGTTCTTTAAATTTTCTCAGTCTTCCCTACATAGTAAACTGGGCAACAGGAACACTGGGCCAAATACACCACCATTTTAGTATTACAGTTAAATCTTTTCTTAATAAAATATGTGGTACCTTCTATAGAAACTTTCTGGCCAGTAGCTATGAATCTGCATGTATTGCAAGATTCACACTTATACATGCCCGGGTTACTGACTAACATTGGGATAGGTTTCTCTAATAGTTGTTTTAAATTATTTCCTTTTCTGAAAATTATTCTTGAAGAGGGCCCTACTTTTTCCATAATGGACTTGTCATTAGTTAAAAAATGCCAATTTTTTTATAACAATCTTTTTAATCTCTACTGCATCAAGACTATAAGTCACAATAAAACTAATGTTAGATCTACTAACATTAGTTGGGGTAACTCCCAGGTTAGTTACTAAACCTACCATACTAACATTACCACTGTTTTCACTAGGTGAATCTATTTTAGTTGAAACATTTTCTGGTAAGCATAGGATTGGTTTGTAAATTCCTACTACACGTTTCTGTGTAACTTCAACTAATAAAATCTTCTATCAGTGGTTCACGGTAACCTCTCATTGTAAACATTTTATTAACAAGGTCGCATTTGACTTGAAAATCACAATCCTTAGTAGTCATTCTGGCTGCTCGGACAAACTATCCTTTAATAACCGAGCATTTTTGACTAAGTAGGTGAAGACTAGAAAAGTGAAGAAACGTATCAGAATACGTTTCTTTTCTAAAAATTGTAGCTGTATAACATTTCAACGTAAAATCTTTTTTCAATAATGCATCTAAATAAGAAATGCTCTCCACTCCAAAATTTCTCATAAAAGTTAAAAAGTCAATACTTTCATTAAATTCTTGCAAAATGGTCCTAGCTCTATGTTCATCTCCATCTAATAGGATGAAAATATCATCTAAAAAGTGAGTGTAATAGAAGCAATGTTGCATAAATATTTCATTAGTAAAAATATGGATGTGTTCCCACTGAGCTAAAACCATATTCGTGAAACTTGCACCACATGGTGAGCCCATAGCTACACCAATGCACTGCAGACATATCTCATATTCAAAACAAAAGAAATTGTTAGATAAAATAATACTAAGCAATTCTTCAACAATTCTTAGTTCGGAAACAGGAGCACTATACATTCGCATTCTAGCTAAAACAAATTCAATTCCTTCTTCGTGTGGTATAGAAGAATATAAATCACAAACATCTACTGTTAAAAAATTACATCCAGGTTTAAATTTAATTGAATAAATGTCTGATAAAAAGGACCATGACTCACGACAAATGCGTTTTTCTTGACTGCCATTTTTTTTTAAATATTATCTACTAATTTAGCACTTGCATAAGTTACAGAATATCTTGCGTCAACTAATGCCCTCATAGGTGGATCCAATAAATGTTTGTGAATTTTTGGTAGACCAAAAATCCTTGGTAAATGAGGAAACATGTTAGATAAATAATTCAAAGTACTACGATCTATAATTGCCTCAATCAACAAATCATTAAGATATGTATTAATCCTATTATAGGCAATATTCAATTCGTTAATACTAACTTTTTTATAGGTATCTCTATCTAAAATCTCTTTCATTCTTGTAGAATAATCTACTGAATCCATTAGAACTAGGCCCCCTCCCTTGTCCGGTTTCATCATTCTCAATGGTTGTTTCCAAAATTTAGATAATAATTCTTGTTCATATTTAGAAATGTTGTACAGGTCCCTTTTCAAGTTATTTCTATTTCCATTTAAAACATTCCTAAAATCTAACTCACAAACCTGATCGAAAACATTCAAAACTGGGTGGGTAGGTGAGTTAAAAGTGCTGGGCACATACAAACTATCCTGTAAATGTTCATATCCATTAAACAAGATTGCTAAATTCATTTTTCTGATAAAGCATTTAAAATCTAAAAGTGTTTTATTAGAAAAGAAACGTATTCTAATACGTTTCTTCACTTTTCTAGTCTTCACCCAGTTAGCCAAAAACGTTCGGTTATTAAAGGACAGTTTGTCTGAGCACCCAGGATGACTACTAAGGATTGTGATTTTCAAGTCGAATGCGACCTTCTTATTAAAATGTTTACAATGAGAGGTTACCCTGAACCACTGATACAAGATTTATTAGTTGAAGTTACACAGAAACGTGTAGTAGGAATTTACAAGCCAATCCTACGCTTACCAGAAAATGTTTCAACTAAAATAGATTCACCTAGTGAAAACAGTGGTAATGTTAGTATAGTAGGTTTAGTAACTAACCTGGGAGTTACCCCAACTAATGTTAGTAGATATAACATTAGTTTTATTGTGATTTATAGTCTTGATGCAGCAGAGATTAAAAAGATTGTTATAAAAAATTGGAGTTTTTTAACTAATGACAAGTCCATTATGGAAAATGTAGGGCCCTCTCCAAGAATAATTTTCAGAAAAGGAAATAATTTAAAACAACTATTAGAGAAACCTATCCCAATGTTAGCCAGTAACCCGGGCATATATAAGTGTGAATCTTGCAATATATGCCGATTCATAGCTACTGGCCAGAAATTTTCTATAGAAGGTACCACATATTGTATTAAGAAAAGATTTAACTGCAATACTAAAATGGGGGTGTATTTGGCCCAGTGTTCCTGTTGCCCAGTTTACTATGTAGGGAAGACTGAGAGAAAATTTAAAGAACGTGTTTATGAACATCTGTATGCAATGAAGAAAAGTAATATAGGAAACGCTTTAGCTAGACATACTATTAACTACCCCTCACACAGTTTTCATTTTAGGATTACTGACCAGGTTGTACCTAAATTAAGGGGTGGCCCAAATAATTGGCTGTTAGAAAAACTAGAACTCTTATGGCAATTTAGATTAAATTCATATCATTACCCAGGTTTAAATGACATTTGTTCAATTTCTTGCCTTTTGAAACTAAGAAGTTTAAATAGACGAAGACTACCTTTTGAAGTACAATTGTTGTATATGTGAATTCTTCTTGGTTTACTATTACTTGTTCTGGAGGTAGCAACTTGATATAGTTTTTATATATCAGTATGAATGAATCTAGTTTTAAATTATTACTATGAACTAACTTTTGGTTTGCGCGATTTTTAATAACTATTAAACAACAAAATAAATATGTTTTAATTTCATAAATTATTAAATATGTATAAATTATGTGTATACTTGTATATAAAAATATATATATTTTTTTAAACAAAATTTATGTATATATTTTTTAAGAAAGTATTTGAATTATTTGTTAATATTTTTATATTGCCAGATTCTTTTATGAATATGAACCTTATAGTTTATATAATTCTTATATATGCTGGTCATTTACAGGCTCAACAATGTGAGATATTTACTTGTCTGTTTTTAGGTTTTTACACCTTTATGGCTGGTTTTTGGTTACCTAGTACTTAATAATACCTAGTTGAAAATGTTTAATTGATTAATTGATTTGAGTGATTCGTTAATTATGTTTTTAACTGAGTAAAAAAGGACATTTATTATATCTGTAATTTGTCTGATGAAGTCCAGTCATTGTAATGGACGAAAAGCACTTCATGTAATTAAACCTTTCGTTCAAGTTCTCCAGTACCTTTGTTGTTTTTTTTAGGTTTGTTTTGTTTTTTTCGTCTTTCACCAGTTTGAATTATAAATTTGGATAATTGAAGTATATGTGTTGACTGGGGTCCTGGACGCTGCATTTCATTTTGGTGTTTGTTTGGCTTCTTGTGTAATACTGAGCAATAGTAGCTGAAGAGGCAAGAGTGGTACCTTCCTTTGAGTATAATAAGGAATAATAATTCCTGAATGCCTCCATAAGAGCTTGTGGGGAAATGCATAGTTTCTTTGTGAGGGGATACCTTATTTGAAGAACTTGCCTTTCAACTGCCAGCTTATGCAGTTGCAGAGCTAAATATTTACTGTTGATAGAGGAATGGTCAAAGTCCCTTATCTTAAATGCTCTACAGGTTTGTTCCCATCTGTAGGAAAGCAAACTATCTGGCCTCTGATGTTTTCCCTTCTTTGTCTAGCCTCTGCTGTCTCTGTACCTTATTGCTCCTGCAGTCTCATTAATTCTGCTTGAAGCAGGAGGAGCTTAGCCCACAGGTTGGATCTTAAGCTTTCTGTGAGTGCTCTTAGGGATTTGGGGAGGTCCCCTTTGAACACATCCCATAGCTCTGAAATTGCATTACTCTCTGTTGGTAGAGCCAGCAATCTTTCTTTGAATAGTGTATTAAGTTGATTACAGAAAACCTCCCCCCTTATAAAGCAGTAAATTCAATTGCCAATGCATCATCCTTTCTACATTATCTAACTGCTATGTCACTTTTCAAAAAGGAATGATCTGAATTTATGATTGGTGAGGTTGCAAGACAGGGAAATACTTGGGCATATTCTCACATAACAATAAACTTATCAATCTAAAAAAAAGGTCTCAAAACAGTGGGAGAAGAAAGTAAACACCTCAGGAGGCCTTTTTAATAATGCATGAAAAGCTGTTATGCCAAACATGTTAAGGTGTTTTCTAAACAGCTTACCCACAGGTAGTATAAATGCTTTCCTGGGGCCAGCAGATACCTCCTGTGATGACATAAACACGTTCCAATCTGCTGATATAAATATTCTTATCCACTGTGAAATCTACTTTATATCTAATGTTGCAAAATCAGTAGAAGGGGTGCCAAGTGGTAGGTATGCATTTACTATCATAATATCACAACCTGCTAGCCTACCTTTTAATAGTACATATCTTCCCTGATGATTCAGTGTCTCATATAAGTGAAATGGGACACCAGTCCTTATAAGAATGATCACCCCTCTTCTGTGATCCACTGGGATGGAGTTGGAATATCCCTATGAATGACATCATTGGAACACAGAGGAATGTTTGGCTGATATTATATGTATTTCCTGCAGGAAGACAAAATGCTGCCTAAATGCATATAAATATGTAAACGCACTTTTTTTGTTTCTGTTCATTCACTATTCCATTAACATTCTTTAAAGTTAAGATAAAGAGCATCATCCTTCATCCGTCCTTACTATACACCCTGGGAAAATTCACAGCCCTCAACTGTGTATAGGTCCCTTTGCTCATGTCCTACAGCTCACAGGCCATTAAAAGACCAAAGTGAGTTCCTTCAAAAAACAAAAAAAAAATATTAAAAATGCAGTAACTAACAATATAGCAGTAAAACATCAACCAACCACATTATTAACCACACTGTGCACAGCAATATAACTATGTAAACCTGTGTAAGATTATGACAGAAGGTGACAGAAGCTACCTATTGAAGTGGCTATAAGTACAACTTCAAATTTATTTGAAGAACAGTATTATTCTAAGTAAATAAGAGATTTAGCTTGTGCCTACCTTCCACATGGGCTCACATTAAATTTAGAATCTTAATAGCCATTGATGTTAGGATGAACTCTTAAGCAATCCAATTGCTTTCCATCTGTGAGCTTTTCCCAATATGACATTTGCTACATGGGTTAATTGTTCTTTTCACTTTCCTGCCCAACCACCTATTCAAGGCTGTCACATAGCAACTTGATGGTGGCAACCACTTATTACTTAGTTCAAGTGAAGAAAGCAGGAGAGACATGATGTCACATGGATTCTTTTAGTCAAAACCCCAAAAGACCTCTCAACACAGATACTCTAAACACAGGCCTGTGGAGTTCTTTTGTAATATGCTCAGTCACTGTTTATATACACAGATGAGCAAGTGACTTGTACATTTACTACAATAAAGACTGTTTTGTGCAGTTATTAGTCAGCTAGATCGACATCTTTAGTGACCATATCCAAATTACTAGATCCTGTTGCTTCTCTTAGTTGCTTCAAAGCAGACTGTATTTATTTGTGCTTCATGCTTATTTTTGTTTCTGAACATGGGAGATCGTTTTACTGTTGGTCTTTGCTCCAGCTTTTTGGGTCCAGCAGGAGGATTAATAGTTTATTCCATTTGATTGGGCTGGACAACAGCCCGAGGATGTTCTGATAAATATTTATTCATTTCCTGTGTAGCATGCTCCACATCAAGAAAAGGTTTTAAATTAATTGGGAGAAAGACATTTAGCATGGAAGGGTATAATAATTTAAATCATACATGTGCTTTCTTGCACATCCTGAAAACTAGAATGGACTTATTTCTCTGTAAATGGGTTCTCACAGAGAAATCATTTTCAACATAAACCCTGCAAATAATAGTTAAGTCCTTACTTTTTTCCACAAGAGGATTAATATCCACTCATTCCAGTGATATGTTGTGACTTGATAAGTATTCTTCTGTGAAGATTGTGATCCAGCCTGTTTGACAGATTAAATCTGTGTACCCTTTCAATTAGAATTTTCAACGATATTTAGGTCCAGTTGCTAAATTGCTGTTGCATAAACTGGGTACAGTTAAAACAAGATTAGAAAATTAACAAATCATATAATAGGTTCATAGGTTCATACTAGGCTATCTGCCCTAGGGCATTTATAAGCCTAGACAGAGTGTGTTTGGCTTTTGCCACCCATTTTAAATGAATTTTGCTATGCCCTTTTTCGAGGTTAGTATACTGTGCCTCTGTCTAACAGTGACACAGAAGTGATACCCGGGGTAAACCTACGATCTCCCATCCACTCATCAAGATTCCTCTTGAAGAGAGCCAATGAGGGACTCTGCTTAACCTGGACTGGGATTTTATTCCAGAGTGAAGGGAGCCTCTGGGTTATGAATCTGTCCCTCCAGCATGTCCTATTTATTTCAGTGCTGAGGTTCAAGTCTCTCGAGCGCGTAGCTCGACAGGATTTGGATTTTCTGAGGTGCAGCATGTCCATTAATTCCAGGTTGGACATGGCTTTATAAGTCAGGCACAGATTGCCTCTGAGCAGGCGGTATGCCACTGAGTAGAGCTGGAGTTACTTTAACCGGGCAGCATATGGCATGTGTTTGAGCCCTTTGATCCTCTTGGTGAGGTACTTTTGGGGTCTTTCCAGTTGCTGCAGGTGTCTGGTAAGGTACATCCCAAAAGGGGCATTGTACTCAATTATGGGTCTGATGAGGGATGAGTAAAGAGGCACGATGACCTCCCCTGATCTAGATGTGAATCCCTTCATGATTAGTTGGGGTATATAAAATGTTTTTCTAACCACTTTGGCCACGTGGTTGTCAAATGAGAGATTGCTATCAACTTGGGTCCCCAGGTCCCTAATTACTTCTTCCGTGCCAATGGATTACCACCTATGTGGTAATTTGTGGGCACTTTGTTTTTGCCAAAGGGGATGACTATACACTTTTTGGCGTTTAGCTTGAGGCCATGGCTCTGACACCAGTTGTCTGTTTCTATGAGGCCCTTTTGTAGGATGCTTGTGTCGGCTGGAGAGTTGATTATGGCACCCAGTTTGCAGTCATCTGCAAACTTGGTCAGCCACAGCCCTTCCGTGTTGGCCTGTACCTCCGAGAAATATATACCGAACAAGAGAGGTCCCAGGTCTGAGCCTTGTGGGGCGCCACTTGTAACTGGTTTGGAGTCTGACATGGCTCCAGCAATTCTAACTATGTGGGTTCTGTCCTTGAGCCAGTTTGCAACCCATCTAGTGACATAGGGGTTTATATTTAAGCTGGTGAGCTTATCTATAATGCCCAAGTGGGGTATTGTATCGAAGGCTTTTGCGAGGTCCAGGTAGGCTGTGTGGACCACCTTCCCCTCGTCAATGGCCTTGGTGACTGTTTCAAAGAAATCGACCAGGTTTAAGAGGCAGGATCTGCCCTTAACAAAGCCGAACTGGGTAGGATCCAGTGTCTGTAGTCCCCAATATCTTTATTTATGAGGTCCAGGATGATCCTTTCCATAGCTTTGCAGACCAATGTACATTTCTCTTAAAAAAACTCATTCAAAGAACAATAGTACTGATATTTTTTCTGAAGAAAAAATATACAAGCAAAAATAATAAAGTAGACAAAATTATGGAGGACTATTTCAGGCCAGTTTTAAAACAAGAAGATGGGCAGTTGTCAGGACAGATTAGCAACTTCCAAGACAGAGCAACTCTGCATGTTGACAGCACAGCTACTGCAAGCAGAAATCATTTAATAGCCACTCTGCAATGAATAAGTTCTGCAGTGATATCAAGAAGTAATAGTTAATATGTAATCCCCTATAAAAACAGTTTAGAATTTGAAAAAGCTACACTTGTCCTACGTTTGTCATATATTCTTAGTATTTTAATGATTTTGTTATGGCTTTTGGGAGCAAAATTATTTGCATCTCTAAAACATCAAGCAATAAATTTCAGTCATATTCAGTTTAGGTACTAGCAAACTGTCCAGCTTCTAGGGATTTGATGGCTGGGCCTTCAGCCAAAGCACATTCATTTGTTTTTTTCTTATTTATTTCACCTTAGAAGATAAAGGCTGGCATTCATAGTTACGTTGTGTGGTATGCAGTGCACTATTGTACTGAAATCAAACATGTGCAACTATGTAACAATTCACACCCAGGCTAGTTATAAAGGCTAAAGAGCTAAAAGTAAGAAGGATATTGGTTTGTAAATGACCATATAATGGTATGCAAATGAAGAGGCACAGTCTGATAAGTGCATGATGAGATGGGAAATGAGGGTCTATGAAAGCAGGTAAAGATTCATAGTTGTCATAAGCAAAGACATACGAGTAGTGGTGGTGTGACTGAAAATGATACTGGGAGAGGATAACTTTCCATCATTTAAATGACCAGCAGATGATGAACTAATTCTGTGTAGAGAGAGAATTGTCATATGGCCACTGGCTGATATCTAGCCCTTCCTACTGGTACTTATTTTCTAACTTTTTTTATTTATGTGTTATTTATAGTATGTATGGCACAAACACTGGACTGTAGTAATATGCAAACTTCCTTTGCCTGTGGATTCCAAGGTATTTGTAGCTCTTGTTATTTGAGCTACAGTGATGTTTCAAAGACAAACAGGGGATGCCTTGGGTATGTCACAGGTGTCAGGCTTCAGAATTAACAAGATGGTCTTTGATAAATTTCTGCTAGATGTAGATGAACATATTTGTTTCCCTAATACTACAGGAGAGACAGCCACCACCATATGTGGCTTCCACAATACTGTCCATGTGCACAAAGTACTGGGAACTATGGATTGTATACATGTGGCAGTAAAGGTGACAACTGCTCTCCATGGGGCAGTGGAATAGTAGTGTTAGTGGCTCAACAGGTAGCAGATTTCATGGTGGAAGAAGACTGTGGGTTATTTTCCCACTCCAGGTGATTGGATAGCTGACACTCCATTGCAGCTTAGTGGGGCTGCACTCCTGGGTGTGTCATCTTCTGGCTGAAATGTTATACCAAGGTCCCTTCTAGTTGAGTTAGTGGTACCTCAGGTGGATATGTGAAGTTCCCAGATGCCTGTCCAAATGTTCCCTAGTAGTGTAAATACCACCTTGGGCCTCCTGTGAAAAGGCCACCGGACTAGTGGGACTAACATGGTCAACAAAAGATAAATAAAATAAAAAAGTAAGAAAATACGCACGAGTAGGAAGGGCTACAATTCCATCAACTGGCAAGTAGTATGCAACACACAGGAGCTGATCACCAAAGTGTCTAAACAACAACCTGTAGAACCTTGATTCCCATACATGGCATACAAGTCATCTGTGGTACTGCTATGTGCACACGGCCATCTAGTACATAACTGCAGGCCCACTAGTTGTCTACAACCTTAAACAGTATATACCACTGTCTCACTCCTTTTATGTTCCTACTGTGTTTTGTGTTATGCAGAATACTTCCTGGAGCATTGATTGATAGCACACATCAGAAACCCTCCTCAGTATGAATGAACTGCAATACAACATCACTATATACACAAACCAGGAACATTGTAAAATGAGTGTGACCTGTTGAAAGCCCATATCCACTGCCTAGACACATTTGAGAAGCAAATGAAGTATGCTTCTGCCATGGTTTACAAACTTTTTGTAGCATGCCATATGCTTCTTATCATGACTACCAGGAAGCAGACAGCCCATCCTTCATATTCGAAAGTCTCCAGACCCACAACATCAGGCCCTGTCACAGTCACCGCACCAACAACCTTCAGCAGTGATAACAGTGATGTCAGCATAAATTAATCAGTTGTCACATCATACCACTATAGACAATGCTGTGGACAGGATATGGCAGTGCAGATGAAGTACAAATCTGTAGTCCAAGTTTTTGGGTCCTGATATGTACACAGTAGCAGTGCATGGTTTTAAATGATATGCTGGGCAGTGCATGATTGAGTGTCTACTTCCACCATACAAGAGGGAGGGAGGGAGTACTGGGTCACTGCTATCACCATTTGCACAGGGAAATACTGACACATGACTAGAAACAGAACCTGGGAGCAGGGTAACAGGTAAATGGTAGATGGGGATGTTGGCCTCACTGAAAGGAAGATCAAGTTCATAGATAATTTTCTGTTTGGATAGGGTGGCTGAGTATGTAACTGTGCTGTGGGGCTACTGCAATGGCTGGATATGGGGTGATGTGATGGTACTGGCAAAATGCGACATGCACAGGGTCCAACTGTTGAATTTTCATCCTCTGAAAACTTAATGTCATGGCTGCCCATAATAATGGGATGTAGAGTGTGATGACCTATTGTTGTAGGTGAAAACTGTGCTCTCTATGATGGCCTCCCTAGGTGACCACCCCATGTATGCATGTCATAGTATCATAGTTCATTGTATCATAGTCAAATACTAGGTTATTGACTCAAGGGGCCTTTTAAAGCCTAGCCATGCTTCCCAATATAATTTGATAGGTGCTTATATATACTTGTGCACAGGTGTTATTTACAAGCTTCCTGTTTCTAACACAGACACAGGTGCCAGACCAGGGGTATATTTACAGTTCCCTATCCACTGATCCAAGTTTCTCTTGAATAAGTGCAGGGATGAACCCTATTTCATGTGGATGGGAAGCCTGTTCCAGAGAAGCTGAAGCCTCTGAGACACATATCTGTCCCTCCAGTATGTCTTTTTTTTATTTTGCAGGCAAGGTCTAGCTCCCTAAATCAGGGTGTTTGTTTTATGTTGTGCAACAGGTCCTTTAGGGTTAGATCACAGGATGACTTATAGGCCAGGCCAGGATTGCCTCTCAGTGGTCTGTTGGAGAGCAAGGCTTTGAGGCAGTCTACATAGGACTTGACTTCCACACCATGCATTCTTTTTGTTAAGAATCTCTGAGGATGCTGTTATTGTTTCTTATGTCTCACAAGGTACATAGCAAAGGGAGCATTGTACTGAATGATCTGTCTTATGAAAGCAAAGTACACTGGAACAATCACACATTTAGATCTAGATGCAAAACCCCTGTTTATAAGGTATGCAATGTAGAATGATTTCCTCACTAGAGTAGACACATGATGGTCAAATGCCAAATCATTGTCTACATGCATTCCCAAATCCCTGGGTTCAGAATCTACTCACGGGGTATATATTTTTAATGCAGTAGTTTGCTGGGGTGGCCATCTTTCCAAAATATACTAATGTGCACTCTTTGGTATTGAGTTTAAGACCATGACTCTAGCACCAATTAGTGTGTGTCAGGAATTCTTGGAAGATATTTGAGTTTTGGGGGATTTAGTGACTGCAGACAGTTTGCAATCATCTGCAAACTTGGTCAAACAGAGGCCCTTGAAATTAGCCTAGACCTCAGATAAATAGATGCCAAACAGGAGTGGCCTCAGCACTAAGCCCTGAGGCACACATTAGTAACTGGCCTTTTTGTGGAGGTAGACTTCTCTATTTTAACATCATGGGCCCTATTTAAGCCAGCTGGGGATCAAGCAGGTGATGTAGAGGTTTATACCTAGTTTAGTCTGCTTTTCTATATTGCCTGAGTAACGTATTGTGTCCAAAGCCTTAGCTAGGTCAAGGTAGGCAATATGCATCATTTTGTCCTCATCCATTGCTGTGGTGACCTTCTCAAAGAAGTCCACTAGGTTGAGTAGGCATGACCTGGCCTTGACAAACTTGAACTGATTTGGGTCCAATGTTTGCAGGTTTCCTATGTCATCATTTAGGCTATCCTTACCTATTCTCTCCATACTTTTACATATCAGGCTAGTCAGACTTATAGGTTGATAATCTCTCAAGTCTATGGATGGCCTGCACTTATGCAGCAGGATAACTGTTAACAATTTTCCATTCATTTGGCATGAAGCCTATTTGAAGGCTATGGTTACACAAAGATTCTAGTGCATCTAATAGTTCCTGTTTCATGCTATTAAGGAGGCATACTGGGATATTATTGAGACCGTTCTATGCAGTGTTCTTGGCCTTTAAAGGCCGCCCTGAGTACATGTTCTCTAGTGATATTTGGGGGAGTTACAGATGTGGATATTTCTTGAAGGGCAGCTGGTGGGTTTTGGGGCATAAAACTGGAGCTACATTTGTCAGCCAGGAGGATTGCTACATCTTCTGGCTCCATATATGTGGCCCAAATTTTCAGTTGTCTGTAAGCACTAGCTGGTTAAGTTACTTGCTTCACATCACACAGAAGGCAAATGAATGCTAAATGAATCAATCCCTGTATCACAGGAACTCATCACACAGCCTTAACCTTCTGTGTCAGCTGCTGTACAATCCATTGCCATTGCACCAACTTAAAGCCTTCCTGTGTGATTCCCAGCTCAGATAGACCAGGCTACTTTCTATTGCCAATAGAAATATAGTCCATGGCATTCTTAATGTAAAACCACACTACAGTTAGCCCACATTTAATTCATCCAGGATGATCTAACAAGCTAGCTAGCCACATATACTTAAAAAAACTACATTGCAGAGGAACCAACAGAAATGTCAGTGAAAATCAATGACACTTTACAATGATAAAGTGCATAAAAATACAATAAATAGCTTGAAAGTACAGCAGCAGTACTCTTAGTATCTAAAAATAAAATCAATTTACGGTACTAATTTGTGCTAGGGTGGCACTGGATATAAACCACACACTCAGGAAACAGCAGAGTGGGCACAAGCTTCTCAAACTCTTAGTGCAAGAAATCTGGACAAAGCCTAAAATAATGGGAGGGGGAGGGTAAAGGCCCAAAAATAGAGACAGATTTTAAATATTGCTGTTATAAACTTAGAAGGTTGTTAGAATAACAGATCTGATGTTGTTAATCTTCTTTCATTCCTTACTGATGGGTTATCGGTTCCATCCTCGGAACTGAGCCGGCCAATATCAAGCTTGCGTCAGCCAAAAACCCTCAAGCCAAGGTCCTACCAAGAATGCTCTGCTTCCTTTTACCTCAGATCTCATTTGCAGCATTGCTGAACAGCCGTGTCAAGCCACTCTCTCAGCTAAGTGTCTAATTTTTGACAGTTTATATATTGTTATTACTCTAAAATTTTCTCAAAAGTTTATTCTAATATTTTCCTACCCTATCACACACTTTAGACTCTCTCCCTTTAGTTTTTTCCCTTTATTACCCTCTTTACTTTCCTTGTGGTAATTCTCCATTACCATTGTTGGTAATCCTTCCTTTTCTGTTTTTACCCATTTCTTGGGTAGCCGTTATTCTTCCTTTTGCTACTGTGCTTCTTCTTCACAACAGCTATGTTGGATAGGAAAAGTTCTGTTGGTTTCAAGCAGTGAAAGGATTGTGGTCATAAGTTACTGCTTTCCAATGGCCATGACTTATGTGTCTACTGTCTTAATGTATCCTACTTGACTGTAGATCCTCCATGTGGGATCTGTAAAAATTTCTCTACCAGGACTCCCAATGAGAGGAAGAATAAGTTAATTTTGAAAGGTCTTCTCAAGTCTCCTTTCTCGGAGGCTATTTCTGGGTTGGAGGGCTCATCCCCTCCTGTTAAACCCCACATGAGGTGTTCTTCCTCTTCTTCATCAAAGTCACTCCCTTCTTCTCCCTCTGGAGATCTTAGGGATTCGACTCATAAGAAGGTGAAATTGATTACTATCCGACGCTACCACCTGTGACCCTATTAGCTCCAGGGTCGGCGCCGCACCAAATGATCCTGACTACAGCCATGTCACCTTTATCAATATCGGCACCAGAGTTTCTGGTGCAGACAACTATGGTTCTGACAGTTCTGTTGCAACCCCTAACGGTACTGTCAATACAAGTTCAGTTCCCTTCAGCACCATTGGTACAGTCACCTTTGGCTCAAGTATGACTCTTCTTTACTCCACGGTGCAGACCTTTTAGACACCGACATGTACTTTGGTGCAGTCCTTCTCAGCACTGTCCTTATTGCCAGTGCAGACACTTTCCACTATGGCACTGTATCTTTCGGAGCAGACCTTTGCCTTTACGGTGCAGACACCTTCAACTACCACAGTGCTGACATCTTCAGCACATCTTCAACTACCACAGTGCTGACATCTTCAGCACAGACCTTTTCCACACCATTTTCTTCGGTGCAGACTTCCTCGGCTCCGAGATCTGCACCTGTTGAATTAGCAAGAACCAAATATTCCCCTTCATTGGATCCTTTTGCAAGCAGTCAGTATAATCCTTTCCTGGAAAGGCCAGAATCACCATCAGACTTCTCCAAGAGGTCAACTAAGAGTCTTTCTGAGCAGGATGTGTTGCAGCTTGTTGACCAGTTGCTTGTGGCCAGAGGTCTCTCTCAACCATTGAAGTCCACATTCCCTCATTTAGGTGAGCATATTTTGCCTCAAACGCCAATGTATCCTCTTCCTTCGACTTCCACTCAAGTCTCGAAGCCTGTTACTCCGACAGCAGCTTCCCTCCCTCCGACTCCAATAGTGGATCTCATTTTGTAACCAGAGTTGTCCTTGTGGCCTTCAGTGCATTGGGCATCGGGCTCTTCTCAGGCTGTGCCATTGGGGAGGGCATTCCTGGCTCCATGCCGATTTTTTTCTATGGCACCTTCCAGGGATGTGCTCTCTCTTATGGTTCATGGTCCTCTTGAGACTCCTGGTCTGGGGGCAGGCTCATTGGGGCGGGGTGTGACCCTGGTTCCAAGGTTGTCATGCTTGGTTCTGAGCTCCCATCCCTCCTTGGGTGGGCCAGTCTTCCATGCCATGGAGAGGGTGCTTGCCTCCACTGGCAAAGCTCATTTGTCGGAGTCTTCTCCCCCCACTGTGCCGCAACTGCCACAAGCTTCTACTCCCAGACACCGGGCACAAGAGCTTCAGGTCTCTCCTCCTCAGGAGACCCTCTATTTGCAGTCTTCCCAAGAACCTCCCACCGAGGAAGCACCCTGCAAAGCATTGTATAAGAGGAAACACATGGACTCCACTGAGCAATCATTGACTGAAGATACGGATTTAAATGATGGTGAAGGGTCCTCACGGTCACCCTCTGATGAGGTGTCCTTTGGTAGCATCCTCGAGATCCTTAGACAGAGGGGTGACTGGAAGCCCTCTAATCCTTCCTCTGAGGAATCCGTATTCCTGCAGGTTTTTCGTGCCCGGCCCCCTACCTGTTGCGTCACCCCGTCTGCCAATGAGCCCATCCAGCTCATCATGCAGCACACATGGAAGGCTCCTGATACCATGGAAGCGATACCTAAGAGGTCTTATAAAATATTATCTTCCCCCGCCGAGCACCCCCACTGGTCACATGGTATCGCAGTAGAAGCTATGGTGGTGGAAGCTGCTACTAAGAAGGATTTGGCAGAAGAGAGCCAAACTGTCCATCCACCCAACAAGGAGTCCTGAGTGATTGACAGATTTGGGAAGCATGTGTTTGCTTCATTGACCTTCGCCGTAAGGTCTTTCAATTATTTGGGACATTTTACCAGGCTTCAACAAGATCTTATCAGCCAGCTCTTGGAAACCTTCACAGGAGCTGTTTCTGATGAAGTCCGTGATAATGTGGCTTCTCAGATAGCCACCCTAGCATCCATTTCCAACTCTTCCATGCGTCTTATTTCTCACACAACAGAAGGGGCGGCTAAAGCAGCAGTCGCAGGTGTAGTCACCAGACGACATGCTTGGATGCGGTTTTGTGACTTTGTGGACTCCTTTAAGGCTTCCTTCATGAATGCCCCTATAGAGGCTGCTTCTTTGTTTGGCCTAAAGTCAAGGATAAGCTGACACATTGTGAACAAGATGGCAAGACCTTGTCTGCCATTGGTGTCAGACACTCCACCCCTCAGGGATTCTACTCTAGAAATCAGAGGAGTGGAAAGATCTGGCACAAGAAATCACAGGGTTCTTTCCGGGATGCATGTGCCAAGTTTTCCCCTAGAGGCAGAGGGGGAAACTCCAATGTAAGATGCCCCTTTTGGGGCAGAGGAGGTCTGCGAAACCAGGGTTACAGAGATTCTTTCTCTGGCCAACCCTATCAGCGCTCCTGAAGTGTTGCCTGACTGCTCACCTTTGGAAGTGGTCTGGGGTTGTTTCTCCTTGTACCCTACTGCCTGGCAAAACATAACAACTGGCTTGTGGGTAAAATGGATTATATCCAGAAGCTATCACATCCTCTTCCATCTTTGCCCAGTCTCATCAAGAGTGTTACCTAATGTCCCACCCAGTCAAAGGGAAACAGCAGCACACGAAATCAAAAAGCTGCTACAAAAAGTCATCCAGCTGGCCTCCTCCAGACCAGTTAGGATCCAGATTTTACTCAAGGTTCTTTTTAGTGCCAAAAAAGAAAGGGGACTGGAGACCAATTCTGGATCTCAGTACACTAAACAAATTTGTAAAAACAGAATAATTCCAGATGGTCATGGTTCAGTCTGTCCTTCCTCTTCTGGAAGAAGATAATTGGATGTGCTCTGTAGATCTCCAAGATGCGTATTACCACATAAAAATGGACAAACACTCAAGAAGATACCTCTGCTTCCGTATAGGAGCTAATCACTACCAGTTTCAAGCCCTGCCCTTCAGTCTCTCTACAGCCACCAGAATGTTCACAGAATGCATGGCAGAGGTTATCACTTACTTGCGACTTCAAGGATTTCAGGCATTTCCATATCTAGACGATTGGCTCCTTACTGCCCCCACCAAGCATCTACTGGAATAAGCCCTGCAGTATACTCTCTTAACAGCTCAAAGCATGGGAATCACTATAAACTGGGAGAAATCCAACACAACCCCAACTCAGTCTTTGGAATTCTTAGGGGTACTGTTAGACACAAGAAATTGCACAGCATCCCTTCCAGAACACAGACGTCAGAGAATAAGACAACAATTTCAACCGCTGCTCTGTCACCACAAATCCCCAGCTTGATCTGTACTTCAGCTATTGGGGTCAATGGCAGCTTTGATTACCATTGTTCCCCTAGCCAGATTCCACATGAGACTTCTTCAATGGCTACTTCTCACTCAGTGGTACCCTGCACAATACCCTTTGTCTTTTCAAAAAAGCGTGACTCAGAAATGCAAGCAAGATTTTATCTGGTGGATGTCTTGAAATCCCCAACAATGGTCTCGCCCTTTCACCCCTCCCATCAGCCAGTAGCCATGGTGAACATGGATGCCTCCCTGATGGGGTGGGGGGGGCTATATCAGGGGAAACTTGGTCCAAGGCACCTGGTTGGAGACAAAGGCCCTTTTGCATATCAATGTCCTGGAACTGAGACTGGTGTTTCTAGCACTGCAAGCATTTCACTACATCCTTTCGTCAGGGACTATTGCAATCCAATCAGACAACATGTTTGTGGTCTGGTACATCAACAAATAAGGGGGCACCAGATCTTACCCATTATGCCAAGAGGCCTTGAGAATATGGCAATGGGCGATAGCTCACAACTGCTTTCTGAATGCAATGAACATTCCTAGGAACTCCAACGTAATAGCAGACAAATTGAGCAGGTGCGTTATACAGCCTCATGAGTGGTCACTCAATCCCGATAGCAGCAAAAATCTTCCACCACTGGGGCCAGCCTTGCTGTGACCTATTTGCCTCCCCAACCAACTACAAGTGCAGCAACTACTTTGCCCTGATTCCCCCTCAGGGACAGTCACCAAGGGATGCTCTAGTCCACGCTTGACCCTCAGTTCTTCTTTATGCCTATCCTCCTCTTCCCCTCATCTCCCGATTTCTAAAGAAAGTGCGACAGGTGAAGAGCAAATTGATCCTCATTGCTCCATATTGGCCTCAACAAGTCTGGTTTCCCTTCCTCTGGCTTCACCTGCTAGATCAACTGTGGATCCTCAATCCATCCCCAATGTTGATCTCCCATCTGCAGGGTCTGATTCACCTCACTCTAACAACCCTGAAACTGACAACTTGGTTTCTCCACTTCCTATGATTGCCGGGCATGAAAACCTTTCATCCCCTGTACGCAATATTCTTATTGCATCTCATAAATCATCCACCAGACTAATCTAGCTTAACAAATGGAAGAGGTTTTCTCTTTGGGTAGCAGATAAGCAAATAGACCCTTTGTCAGCCCCAGTCTCGGTGATATTGGATTACTTATCACATCTTTTCCACTCCGGGGTGTCTGCCTCTACTATCCGTGTACATTTGGCTGCCATCTCAAATTTTCATATTGGTTTACAAGACTCTTCACTTATGTCACAAAGACTCTGTAAGACTTTTTTGAAAGGGGTTATCCACCTAAAACCTCCCTTTAGAGAACCCGTACAACCTTGATATTTGGCTTTGGTTCTGCAAGCTTTAACAGCTCCACTCTTTGAACCTGCATCTTCTTGTGATGTAAGATATCTCTTTTTAAATGAGTTCCCCATTTCCTGTCTCATTCACGCTTTTTGTTTTTTCATTAGTTTACTTTTTTGTTTTCTTTTGGAAAACTTTGTTTCTGATTGCAATCACATCGGCCAGACGATTGTCAGAACTTCAGGCCTTATGCATCAAACCTCCCTATCTTATCTTCCATAAGGACAGGGTATCACTGAGAACCAATTCTACCTTTTTACCAAAAGTGGTGTCAGCGCATTCTATCAACCAGTCTATTGATCTCCCAGTGTTCTTTCCTAACCTTTCTAACAAGGGAGAGTATTGCCTGCACTCCTTGGATGTTCATAGGCAATTACTATTTTATCTGGACAGAACAAAATCTACCCGTACATCAGACCAATTCTTTCTGGCTTTTTCTGGAGTTACATTGGTTTCATGGTTGAGAAATTGTATCACCTTTATCTGCAACAAAAACAATCTCACCTTGCCTCATAGAGCCAAAGCACATTCTACAAGATCTATGGCAACTTTAGCAGCTTTCTATGCTAAGGCTTCCCTCAATTCTATTTGCTCAGCTACAACTTGGACCAAACCTCATACCTTTATTCTTCATTACAAATTGGACTTGGCCTCCAGAGGTAGAGCTTCCTTTGGTTCCATGGTGCTCACGAATGTCTTTCCATGAGGGCCACCCAGGAATACAGGTAGCTGGGGACTCTGTCCCATCAGTAAGGAATGAACGAAGATTAACAACATCAGATAAAGAAGTTATGTCTTACCATAACATTCCATCTGTGTTGTTGATCTTCATTCATTCATTACTTCCCATCCTTCGTCCCCCATCCGGAGGTTCTTGGTTGATCTTATGTACTCCTTTCTGGTAGGTCTGTTATGACCAGAGGTAGCCTCTACTTTTATCTATCAACTTGCAAACTCGATCTGAGGTAACAGGGAGCAGAGCATTCTGGGTAGGAGCTTGGCTTGAGAGTTTTTGGCTGACACGAGCTTGATATTGGCTGGCTTGTTTCCAAGGACGGAACCGATAATCCATCAGTAATGAATGAACGAAGATCAACAACACAGATGGAACGTTATGGTAAGACATAACCTCTTTTTTTTTTTTTCTTAGCATGCATTTTCTGAAGGATATGAAGTATAAAACAAGTGTGCAGCTCAAATGTATGCCATTACTGGCTTCAAGTCTCAGTGATTTGCCAGAAAAGTACACATTTTCTGAGAAACAGACCAAAAATGAGGCAAAAATGTGGTTATTCTGTGAAAATCTGGACACTTGAGAGGTATGGCTGGGCACCAAGTGTTTGTAAGCTTTGTGGAAATGAGGCAAGAGTAGTGCAAACTGGCCACATTTATTGAGGCAGAGAAAATTGACTAAACAAACTAAAAGCCCTCTGACCAATCAAACAGTCTCATTTAAAGCCTTCCTGTGTTATTCCTGGCTCAGACAGACTGGACTACCTTTTACTGCCACTAGAATTGCAGTTCCAGGTCTCTTTTTGAGCACAGACAACTTTAAACACTTTATACAGCTCATACCATCAAAGTAGGGCACTATTAACAGTACCCACATTATGATTAACCACTTCCTTTACATTAACCGAGTCCCCCATAATCTGATACCACACTTGCCAGTTGATAACAGTTTTCTTGCATCTACCCCTTAGTAATGTTCTCAGCTCAGCTCCTTTAATTTCATCCATTATCTGATGAACCATGTCGATGGTTGAGGTCATCCCAGTGACATATTTTTTAACCATAAAAATCAATAAACTAATCAAACACTACCCACCTCCTTAACTTTCAGCATCTCAGATTTGCCAAATAAAAATAATGTCTTGCCTAGTCCCATCTGATTCCCTTTAATTTTCTTAATTAAAGCTACTGTCTGTCCTTTGAAAAATGCCAATGCCTTACATTCCCAGAAAACATGCTCCCACGTACCATCTACCCCTTCCCCAATCTCCAGCTGGCATTCAACACCAAATGAAACATTTTAGCTACCTTATCTGGTATGTGCAAATTCCTGTGGAGGCATTTCCATCCAAAACTTCCAAAATTCTAAAGTTCCTTGGTTTAGAAGCAAATCTGGGAGCTAAACATCTCTGTCCAACAATCCCTTGGGTTATTAATTAACAAAGTCACTTTCCAGTCATTTTTAACCTTGTTGCTTATATACTTCAAACCCCCAAAGAGTGAATGATACCCACTTCAGACTATTAATGATGTCTTGTACTCTTTTAGTTAGGAACGTCTATGGATGTTCCAGTTGTTGGATGTGCCTGGTTAGATACATACCAAAGGTGTCATTGTAGTCAATAATAGGGTTTCGTGCTTCATAAATGGAGAACAGCAAACATCATGCCTCTGCACAAAGTCATGCCATCTACAGGCCCAGGGTGTAATAACATTTCCTATGCAGGACATAGGAGTACAAGGTATAAATAACGTGTCCTTTTCAGACCACCTCAGAGCCCTATCCCTGTATTCTGTCTCCTACAAGTTGTTGAGGGAAGATATAAGCCAGTCATACAAGGCATCGTTGGACCCCCACTCTGATGAACCTTCTGTATATATGCAAAACAAACAACACCAGAATTACCCATTCTAAAGATTAAACCTTGCCTGTGATATAAATATCACTTTCTGGAGAGACAGAGATATATCAAAGAGACTAGACAAGAAACTCTACTCCCTACAAGGTCTCCTCATCCTAGAGAATGCTGAAGTCTGTGCAGTCACTGAGGCATGGTTTTAAGCCAAAGAGAGCACCCCCAGCAGTGCAAGCCTATAATGCCTGAGAATGCTTTTATCCTACTGGGTGCTACACCTCCTAATTTTTTCTTCCTTGTTATACAGCCTATTGATGTTGTGATTCCACCAGGGTGACTAGTTATATCAATTAGTTCTGTACTTATTCCTAATGGCTACAGCTGCCTCTGTGTGGCAATTAACATACTTGTATAGGGATTTCTGTGAGCAGTTCTGCATAAGCTGCAGTGTTCTCAGGGTTTGGCAGACTTGAACTTTTGCCAGGTTCTCACTTAATTGTAGGAAGTTAGCCTTAGAGTAGTTTCTGAACATTCCAAGTTTAGCTGGGGTTTTGTGTATTATTTTTACTTCAGAGGAGACAGTTTTTTAGCCTGAACTCACCAGAGAGGATGTTACACTAGGGTGTGCACAGTGCACTCCCATATTAGTGAGGATCAGATCCAGTATGTTTAATTCCCTGGTTGGTGTATTAACAATCTGGTCCAGAGAGTTTGTGTTTACAAAATCTTGGACTCTATGTCTGCACTTTTGGTGTTGTACATGATACCTAGTTAATAGTGGGGTAATTAAAGTTGCTCATGAATATGACATTGGGTTGGATAGTGAGCATTTTCAGTAAGCCTAAATGTATTTTATGGGTTTTCTGGGGCATAGACAATAACCTACAACTTGCAAGAGAGTGGCATGGTATTTTGCATATGTTGATTTGAACATGAAGAACTCAAGTGCATATTTCTGTTTGACCAGACTTGAGGTATATTCATTTGTGATGTAAATTGAGTCACCTCCACCTTTAGTCCTTGCCTGTGTAGTAGCTAGTTTTAATGTGTGGAAGGCATTATAGTCAGGTACATCTCCCAGGACTAAACAAGAAACTCTGCTCCATACAAGCTCCCCTCACACTAGAGAATGCTGACATTTGTCCAGTCACTCAGACATGGTTTAAAGCCAAGAAGAGTACCCTGGCAGTGCATTAAATATAGCTGGGGAATTGTTCTTATGCTGATTATAATTTTCTATTTCCTACAACTCCCTATTCAAGTCTGCATATGGAAGATACAGCCCCAACCCAAAGTCAAACAGTCCTTTCACCACACTCCAAGAAAAAGTTCATCCTGCATTCATTAGATACTCCCAGTATAACTGTTCTTTCTTTATAGCTAACCACCTTAAGCTAACCTGTCTCAGGGTATCACCAGATCTACCCATCCCAGGCCTTCGTGATGTAAAACCACACTACATTTAGTCCAAAATGAATTCAAACAGGACAATCTTATATATTAGGTAGAAACACACTTTTAAAATGACTACAATGCAGAGCAACCAGCAGCAAGGTCAATGAGAAGAAATGGCACTTATGCAGAAAAATACAATAAATAATACAACAGTAGTACTCTTAAATATCTTATTATGTTATGCATTTCTCCATTCATGGGCGATGGTGTCAGAATGGGCAGAAGTGGTGGAACTTACTGCCCTTTGCATACAGTTAGACATTGTGGCAACATGTCACTATAGACCTCATGATATATTATATGAGTATATTTATTTATTTGACATTTGTTTATATGTTTGCTACCCATCTATGTCAAGCAAAGTTCTTCATTAGCAGTCTTCAAGAAAAATCTTGATGAGTGGATGGGAAATAGGAAATACACCCTGGGGATCACTTCTGTGTCTCTGCTGGACAGTGGCACAGGAAAATAACTTTCTTGGGTGGCGTAAGTTATGGTACCTTGATGGTTAGGCTTACGTAGGCCCTTGGGCCGATAGCCTAGTACCTACCTATGAACCTATGAACCTATGAGACCTGTCATGGCATTGTTCCTAGACTTCATTGCCTCCTGGAAGCATATATTAATTCACTTTATAATCTCGAAATACTGAAAGGTCAAATTTCAGCATATCAAGACCATAAAGTCGAATCTTCAAAATAGCGAAAGTGCATAATCGCGAATCAGGCTAAGTCGAATTTGCAGTTATGGCTTTACGTTACGTGACGTGTAGTGTATTGTGTGGATGGTGTCCGGTGTAGTGTGTGGATTTAGGTGGAATTTATGGTAAGTGAGTGTTTTGTAAGGGTTTTGGGTAGGTGTTTGAGTGTATGTGAGTGTGTTTGTAAGTTGTACGTGTGGATTAGGGTAGGCAGGTAAAAGTATGAGTGTTTAAGTGTTGGATGTGGTGTTGTTTGTATATGTGTGGTGTGTGTGTTTGTGTGTGTGTGTGTGTGTGTGTGTGTGTGTGTGTGTGTGTGTGTGTGTGTGTGTGTGTGTGGGAATGTAGAATGTCTGGGTGTGAGTTTACTGTCTTTTTCTGTTTGTGTGATCTCAGAAGTTAGTATATTTATTTATTTGACATTTGTTGACCGGGTTGGTCCAACTGGGACAGAGCCCTTTTTCAGTGGAGACCCGAGTAGAAAAGCTCCACAGTAAATCCATACAATGAAGTTGACTTAATATTCAATTAGTAAAACAAGAAGAATACATAGAATAACTAAAGCAGGTTAAAACTTTATATAAGTAGGGGGGTGGGGGCGCAGCCCCCCCACATGGGGGGTGCAGGGGTGCTTGCCCCCTGCTTATATGTAATGTAGGTTTGTATATGTGTGGTGTTATGTTTGTGTGTTTTTTTTTGTAGTGTGGGTATTGTGGTGTGTGTGTGGTGTGGTGTATGGTGTGTGCTCGCGATTTGAAGTTTTGCGGTTTTGGGCTGTCGCTGTTTTGTGGATTTGACTTTATGGTCTCGATATACTGAAAGTCGACCTATCAGTATTTTGAGATTATAAAGTGAATCCATATATATATATATATATATATATATATATATATATATATATATATATATATATATATATATATACATGCATACACATCCATACAGTACATACATATACATATATGCATGTGTGTGTTTGTATACAGGTGTATCAGTTACACCATTTATATATGCAGGTAGAGCTGCAGTCAACCATAGTTACCATATTAATACTAGTTTTACCATAGTCTTTTCCCATTCAAAGGCTCCCATGTGTGTGACACTGGTGACCTACATTTTACCACAAAACTATATAAAGCTGTAGCAAGTGCAGGGAGAAAAGGGATGGCTGCTCCAGGTGCAAGCTATTAGGCGCAAGGTCGGTACTGTAAAAAAAATATGCTGATAATTAGCAGCTAATTGGTCCCTAGAAGCAAAATCAGTAATAATTTAAGTGCTGATTTCATGATTTTGACTGCTTAAATGATAGCTAGTGGATATGCATTAGTATAGCTGTTTGCAGCAGTTTAGCAAAAGTGTTTGACACAGTTTTATAGTTTAACAAAGAGCTATTATGCAGAAATATAACAGCACTTTTATTACCCAGAAGACATTTTTGAGCATAAATGACAGTAAGTGAACTGTTGCAAGGTTCTGTTATAATTCTTTGCTGCATTTTAGGAAAGGTGAAAAAATCTAATACGTATATACATAATCGATCTTTGCTTAGCTTGAAGATGGTTAGTCCTTAGTGCAGTCTTATGTATGTAGATATATGTATTCATTTATCCTAAACTACAAATGGAGGCGGGTTGTTGGGGGGGGGGGTGGCCACCAAATGGGCATTGCCTAATTGCCTAGAATGCCAACTGTTGCTACAGTTCCAGTACTGTGTATCTCCTCTGGGCTATCTCCTGTAGAAATGATGCGTCTGTCCTCCTAAATAAGTTTTCAAGGTGCTCAGTTTCTGTTGCTGCTGCTGCTTCCTTGCTGCATGTTTTGGCATCTAAATGGCAATTCAGCAAGAAACATCACACATACGTATTAATTTCATTTAATATATGTTAGTGAGGCTAGGTTCACAGATGTTTATGAATTGCCAAGTTTCACTGAAATGCATCAGCAATATATCGTACAGGTTCTTTCATCTCCATGCCATAGCAGCGTTGTGAACATCCACTTATGCATGTGGGATGGGCATGCATGCACTCTTCTCTGTGTAATGGCACTAAAGTGCATTACACTTAATCTAAAGTCATGTTTAAAGAGTGGATCACAGCCTGACACTTTGACTGTATATTTATACTTATGGCTGAAGATGCTTGTGCATCATGTAGATATCTGTCTGTTTTTTGTTTTTTTTTTCTAAGGAGCGTACGGTGATTTTGTTACTTTCTGTACAGCCAGTTATTGGAGCAGTTACTGGGACCCTATGAAGGTCCATTTCATTTAAGCAGTCAAAATCATGAAATCAGCTGCCTAATGCAGCCTGGCAGAATTACTGGGGAAGGTTACTAGTATACCACGAATAGATGAACATTGTAGGGACCAGTACGATGTTCTGCTGCCCTGAAGCTCTACAGGTGTGGGAAGCGAGGTGAGACAAGAAAGCCCTGATAGCAGTTTCAGTGTTTGCCATTTCTACTGTATTTCATGCTGTTGTTTTAAACTGTTCTGGCTTTTAAAGCTGTTCCTAATAAAGTTTGGTAGCCCTGAGAAATACCAGGATACACCTGGTAGACCACCAGATAACAACACAAAATTACAAAACCATAGCCACAAAATAAGAGGAGACAAATATGGGTGCCTGTATATATGCTCTAGTTGGTTTTGCTGGCTGCTGTTGCTGTGCACTGTGGGACAGGGCACCTGCCTGTGCAGATGTCTGGTTGTGGTCGCCATTTCATACTTGTGTGCCATTGCACATAAATGTCTGGATAGACCTTATATGGTCAGATGGCAGTATTTTAGGCTTCTAATTGGTTGCATGTACATGTGATAATGTAGCTAATTTCAGAGGGTATAGATAACATATCAGGCTTCTACTTGACTGTATGCACATGTGGCAGGGTAGCTTATTTCACATGCTGAGGACTTCATAGACTTCAGCTACATGTCTAGTTGCACCTTTGCATTGTTTTCTGCATCTCACCACACCTATGTTTGAAGGCTGGTGTATCCTTTTCTGTTTCAGCATGAGCAGAGTGAGTGGCGAATGCAGCTGGGTGCTGCAGGAGGCAGCAAAGAATTTCAGTGCTGAAGGGATGTTGGACTTTCATCCCCTCACCTATACTTATACATTTTGCACCATCTGTGGAATATCATCAGTAATGGCAAATTCTCTTTTTGTCTCTCTTCTTCAGGTCTTGATGGTACCACAATGCCACAAGAACATCAGTTGCTGACCAACACTATTCCAGCTGAGGCTGCAGCTAAGATTGGAGGGTGAGTGAGGTGGGAGTGCCTCACTAGGATGGAATTCCATCCCACCCTAGGAAGTTAGTCTACTCCATTTCCCTTCCTCAGCTCATCCAAAGTTGAAGTAGGGATGTGGAGGTGCCAGTTGGCTAGGCATTGGCATGTCGGGTCACTGCACATCCCTCCTTCATTGAATTGTGGATTCATTAGATCAGCTGACCCCTTCCATTGGGCCACTAGAGCAGGGTGTGGCCTATGCCAATGGCCAGCAAGACTCAGGACCTCAGTATATTGGGTCCTATTCCTCTGGGCCTATCAGCAGCTGGAATACTAGTCATACCCTACAATATTCTTAGCCATTTGTCTTCCCTATGTTTGTTTGTCTGTGTGTGTATCCCATATCTCCCCCACATAGTTTGTGCCAGTCTGCCCCTGTTTACCTGTACTGTTTCACATTTGTTTATTCATTTGTCTTTGAAGCATACTCTCTACCATCTTTCCTCCCTGTTTCTCTTTCATCCTTTCTGTCATACCTTTTCACTCTCTACATATAAGATGGAAGGGGGGGCTACTTTCACCCTATTTACCTGCATATTTTCCTTCTGTGTACCTCTGCTTGCTATATAGCCTCTATCTATTTTCCTATATTCCACTTTTCATCACTTTAATCGATACAATGCAGTGTCCATCTGGCTGGATACCAGTTAACATGGTTTTCACATTTGCTATGTGGCACCTGGTGAAAGCCTGACACAGCAATTGCAGATTCAAGCTATCTGCTGTCAAAGCTTATGCAAGGCAGCTCAAATACACAGCTTTGTATTCTGTGTATCTCTTCTTCTGCACCATTCAGTGGAGGGTGTGAGTTTTCCAATATGTTCCATGTCCTCTCTTTGAGCAGTAACTGACTGCCTACCTGTGCAACATGTGCTTACTTGGTTATTCGTGCTTGTGTTATACAATGGTGTATTCTCACTATGCTGCACATTGTTTGTACCACCCTGCAGTATATCTCTGTGAATCCTGACCAGTGTTTTCTTGTACTGCTTATCATAAGTTAAGTGACTGAAAGGGTTACAGTAGATCGGAAGGGATGAAGAACCCCAGAGTATATCACAATGGTCATCTTCTGAAGGTTCAAATATGCCTAAGGTTGATCTAAATATAAATTAATATTATGAGTATGTGAATCACAGACAGACAATAAGACTCCAGATATTTGGAGTGAAAAGACAAGATGCAAGTCTCCATTTCTTGGGTAATTCTACTATTGCAGTGATTTCAATAGTCCTTCTGAGGGTCCCATGAGCCTGTTAATCTTGTTGGCGGTTTTTGAGTTCATTAATGTGAGGTAAACTCCCAGAGTTTTAAGACCAGTTTTAATTAAAATCCTTAGGAATAAGCCACTTACAGTTTTCTTTTTTGGGGCAGATGGTCATGTACGTCTGGATCTCAGCATATACAAATTGCTTCAGCTAAGTTAAAAATGAACTTAAGGTAAATTACATAAAGCCTGCTATTAGTGTCCAGAGCATACCAGGGATAGTATGATACAATAAGAATACTTTAGTTTTTGACGCAAAAGTGCATTACAGAGATTTAGTATGCTGAATGCTTTATTAGACATATGGTCAAATAAAATGTTCTCATGCCACTTGAAGTTATATATTGATTCCATTAAACTCAATGCCCAGAACTGAGCTATCATGCGTATAAGTCAGGTCATGATTTGGAGGTAAAATTTGAGATTAAGGTTTTTCCTGACAAATAAATAGTTTAAGAAATAAATGTGACATGCCTTTCTATCAGAAAACACATTTGTTTCTAATCTGCACATACATTTTCTGTCATAATGCTGTACATTCAGTAATATTAGTAATTTTCAAATCTTTAATAGAATGCAAGATAAAATGCATGTATTTGATAAAACTTCATTTTTTATGACATATATGTTGTTGAATCTAACAATGCAAACTTATTAATTTAGCAATAAAGATGTGTCCTAAATGTTTTATTTGAATAACATACTGAAAAAGCACTATTGCATCAACAATACAGCTCTGGAAAATTATTTACAGAGGTGTAAATGAAATACATTTCACAGTCAGATGACAGAACTTTAGTTAGCTCAGTGGCCTTGATATGATGGCTTAATGGCTTGAAATCACGGCCAAATGTCTCCTTGTGACACTGCAAATATTGGCTGAGATGTGAGGTTTGTTTGCAAGAAAAACTGTATACAAATGAATGTCGTACAAAAAAAACTGTATAGGAATGAATGTGTTAAGTATCTCATATGTTTCGCTTACTTTCTGAATAGGGGAAGTATGTCAGTGTTACTATTTGTCTCCCATTTCCCCTCGCCAAAACCACAACCAAAGTTTGATGCTGTTGGGGGTTACAAAACAATGAATATATTATGATCATATACAAGAATATATAAATACAATGCTGATACAACTGCATATTCATGAGGTAGGGGTGAGTGGCTGGGTTATAAATGGGTAAATGCTCATTCAGAACTGTTATCTCCAGTGAAACATATCAGATGGCATTTGCAACCATCAGGGCATATACTAAATTAACAGATCATTTGAAGAGGAATATATATATATATATATATATATATATATATATATATATATATATATATATATATATATATATATATATATATATAATAAATACAATTTTAAATTCAGGTGATCCTAAAATTTAGCTGATTTCCATCATATCTGCAAGCCATTAACCATTCAGTGAATGCAATTACACTTCTATACTAAATGTAAAACATTTACTTTGCTACTGCACTTGAAGTATGCAATATAACCATTGTTTTGCATTCTGCTTTTTGCTCATTACATTTTTTATAAGAGTACAATATTGTTTGAATGAGTGTAACAAAAAGATGCTAGATTTTAACAGAGCTTGTGAATTGTTTGTAGAATATTTTGCGGAGTCCTGAGACTAGCACATCAGCCTTTCCTCTATGGTTTCCTACTTATAATAAGCAATGATCAACTGCATGGAGCACTGGTATATTAAATGCTGGTCTGTTATAAAAAATGTACACCCACATGTTTCAACTGTCTGGATTTTTGCAGAATGTCCAAATTTTTGTCTCATATTTTTGGTCTGTTCCTTGTAAAATGTGTGGTTTTCTGGCAAATTACTGAGATTTGAAGTCATTAACTAATGATGTATGTTTGAATTTCAGACAATATTATTCAGAAAATGTATGCTTATGCTAACACAAATCTTGTTATTCTAGCAACTTCTTCTGAGCAGTATTTAAAATTTGTCCATATGGAAATATGCTAGCTTCTGACTAACTGCATTTACTAAAGGACGGAAATTAGCTCTGTTATAAAAATCTGGACTAGTGCCCTGATTACAGATGGTAAAGCTATCAATTGTTTTAGTTAATTTTATTCATCTGTTCCAAAATAATTCAATAGTATTTGTGCATGTATGTCTACAGGAGGGTCTTTGAAGGCACAGTCAGAAATAATTATTTTTGTATAGCAACTGTGACTAAAATACTGGATAGATTATTTGCTCTTTGGTGCATCTAACTGTCTTTCTGTCTTCAGCTTATAGAAGATATATTTTAAATAAAAGGAAAATCATAGCTAGCAAACTAAGAAGCATACAACACATATAGCTTATAAAACTGGAATCATGTTTAATTAAAAGGGGAACACGCATCTTAAAAATGATTCATATATTTTAATATGGGTCCATAAGATGAATATTAACTTCATTAAAGTCAAGTACCACCAACTAAAGCCACTATGCTGAGCATTCTGAAATACCAGTAATTGACAACTCCCCTCAAGTATTATAGTTTTATATGTTTGCCAAGCTAGAAGTGTTAATTATTTATTTTGCTTTTGTTTACTGGGTTTGTCCAACTGAGTTTAGTAAAAAAAAACACGTTTTAGCTGAGGCCCAGCGTGAAAAGCCGCAACATTTCTATAGACATCCAGTAATACACAAGAACAGACATTAAGTAATATACATTAACCATAACACATTAATTTACTAATTAGACTACATTCGTATGAAATAAAGGCAACTATTACAGTATAACAATACTTATGCATTAGTAGATGTTGAACATTGAGTATTTGAAGAGGGGTATTGGTGGCATACCTCTCAACTTCTTAAAACAAGAAATCTGGGCAAAGCCTAAACTAATGGGGGAACAAAGGCCCAAAAATAGGGATAGAGTTTAAGTATTGCTCTTATAAACTTAGAAAGCTATAAAAATAACAGTATATGTGTTCACATACATTTTCTGAAGGATATGAATTCTGCTACTCAAATGTATGTCACTATTTGGTTATTATTTAGTGACTTCAATCTTTTGTGATTTGCCAGAAGACCACAGATTTTATGACGAACAGACCAAATATTTGAGGCAAAAATCTGGGCATTCTGTAAAAATCTGTACAGCTGAGAGGTATGATTGGTGGGTGTGTCAAATAGATAATAGATCATATGACTGCTGCTTAGTAATTCAACGAAATGGAGGTGAGGGAAGGAACTAGGTAGGGCAGAAAATATTAATATTGTAGTTAAGAGGTGGAGTATTTCTTTTGTTAGGACATCTCTTATTTCATTGTATACTACAAATTTTACAAATTTTATATACTTTGTAACATTTTGTTGGTGTGTTTGTCTTATTACTTTATCACTTGTTTAACCTTGTTGGAGCTTTTCTCGCCAGGACTCCATTGAAAACGGGCTCCTTCAGCCCAATGGACTATCCTGGTAAACAAACTATAAAATAAAATAAACTAAATAAATAAAAGTATAAAGCAGGTTCACAGATGATTATATATACGGCTTTCATAAAGTTTGTATTAGCTGTACAGAGGTGGGGGGTGAGCAGAGTCACAAAACTATGTATATGGCTGGGAGACGCTAATAAAACTATTTAGGTATCTGGGGAAGACTAGTTGTGAGGTATAGGATTCTAAATTAAAATAAATTATTTTTTATGATATGGCAAGCTGAAGAAATGAAGTGGACCAGTTCTGCTAACAGATTTGGCTACAAATGATCCTGTAACATTAGAAAGACATGGTGGTAAAAATAATTTATTTACACAGAGAATTATGACTGGCAACCTGATCATAATATTTTTTAATCTACTTAAACGATTGTTAAATCAGAGAAATAAACTTATACGTTTTTATTATACTTCATTTACTGTCTAATTGATAGTACAACTTTTCAGACTTCCTTCTTTCTTTGGTAGCATGATGAGTCAGTACAATTACAAGTGCAAGGTGTGTTTATAAGAATGTTGCGGTAACAAGCTTGTCATAACTAAATTCTGATGCATGGAACTGTCATAGCATTGTATTTTAAGTTTTTGACAAAAAAATCACAGTTCAAAGTTATACTACAAATAAGTTAAGGATGAGCTACTTTCTATTATAATTCTGAGTTAAGAAATGATTATATGATTACTGTTCAGTGGAAGTTTGCCTAATTCCCGCAAGGCTTGCTATGGTAATTGAATGCTCTTTTCTAGATTTCAGACATACATTTCTTAAAAGAGTAAGGATACACCACAAAAAATATATTGGAGAGGGGGTGCCTCCAATGGCCACTACTAAGGAATATAATGGAAGCTTACTGGTAGAATTAGCAGTAACTGCTGATTTTAATGATTTCATAACCTTGCAGACTTTTATAATTTTATGACAGCTTACTAGAAGTAATTAAGTGACAGAAGTACTCAGATTTTAGGTCATAATGACACTATTTGTGTATATTTCTGGCACCAGTCAAAGGCTTGAACATACTGAACTTCATCAGCATGTTTAAAGAGGAGTCATAGCACTGGCCAATCAGAATAGTGCAAGTAGAAATCATTGTATACTCATATATTTATTATTATTATTATTTATTTGTTTATTTATTTACTTGTTAAACACTTAAGCCCACTGGACTCCGTGTATTGATTCAGGGGCAACCTCGGAGCATTGTCTTGTTCAGTGACTTGCTCAGAGTCACACAGTAGGTAAGTGGAGTCTGAGGGAATTAAACATTGGACTACAAGAAGCGGTTCATTAACAGCTCATGTCCTTAATCCTCTACACTAAGTGTCAGACTGCCATGAAATGTACTGGCAGTTTGGGAATTGTTTCTGACTTGCTTTATTACGTTGATGTGGCATTTATTGCAGAAACCTGGCTTGATTCCAACTATAGACCTGTTCTTGTGTTAATAATACTCCATAGGTTTTCTATACTGTGGTACCCTGAAGAAAGTTAAGAAAGGGTTTGTTAATTCATTCAAGTATGCCATGAGGTGTAGGCGTGAACTGCCAATAACTCTTCACCTACTGTCACCTGTCAGGATGAGGATGTTCCTTCAGAAATTCAAGGACTTCCTTATCTCCCTGTTATTGATGACATCCAGATGATGAAGAGTCTGCGGCTCTTGTAAAAGAATACCTTTGAATTATGAAGGGATACTCATTTACTCAGTTTGTTACCTCTGCAACCTGTAAATGAAAACATACATTGGTCTTTGTGTTTCGACCCATGATCTGGTGGTGATCCCTGCTATGTTGTCTGATCACTGCCTTGTGGATAATTTATGTAAGGTGATGTTCCACTGCTTGGGACTGGTAACTCACAGGCACATAAGCTTTATTACCCCAAATGTACTTGTCCCATTTTTAGAGCAGCAACTACAGAATTTGATTGCTGGGAATATAGTTGAGGCTGTTGAGGCCTATAACAGGTCCTTGATTGCAACTGTTGATCTACTGGCCCCATGTTATGGACATCCTCCATTTTTAACAGTGTGAATCAAGGACAAGATAAAGGTTGGAGTACATATGGCATAGGACTGTCCTACCAAAGGAAAACTTTTTTATGGATCAATATTTTTCAGTGTGTTAGATGGAGATTATCTAAATTAAGCCTTTGTACTTTCCCTATGAGATCTTTGCAGCAGCAAACTGTCCAGTAGCTCTGTTATTGGTAGTTGGCAGGCTGAGTAGTCCAGCCTGTCTTACTTGTGAAAGACTTTTTTTCAGAGAAGAAGCATAAGATTGTTGCTTGTTGTTTTCACTTCCAAGCTTACCTTGATGAGGTTGAGTGTTGGCCAGGGTGCATTCCTGGAAGCTTTGAGTGGCTCTATGGAGACATTGCCATCTTGGAATTGTTTTGAATTTACTGTTCCTGATTATACTGATTTTGTTACTCTAGTGTCCAGAATGGTGATAACATCTTATATATTGGATGCTTGTCCTATGAGACTTGTTACATCCTCCCAAGAGATATTGGTTCCTGTTTTTTTTTTAACCAAGTCACTTTGCCTTCAACTAGATATGTAGTTTTTCTGTAAATTTTAAAAGGGCCTTATTTATTCCTATCCTAAAAAATGTTTGTTTATATAAAGACAATTGGGGTAATTAAAAACCAATCTCACATCCTCATTTTATTGCAAGGCCCTTGAGTATGTTGTGTATATGCAGCTGGACTCATATTTGAATGACAGTCAAATCAGAAATTCAATCCAGTCTGATTTTTAATTGAGACATAATTCGGATACAGCCTTCATCAGGGTTTTAACATCTGCTCTTAATGAGAGATTAATGCTGTTTTTTAATCTCTTTTTTAATGCTGTATTTTAATTTAGGTTCTTTTAGATATCTGACTCATTTTACACAGCTGTCCATATGATGCTTTTGAACCACTGCAGAAGTTAATGTGGTATCACTTCAACTGTCCTGGACTAGTTTGTCTCCTACCTAGCTGAATGGATCCAAGGGATTGTGCTGAGTGTTAGCTCCTCATCTATGTCCCCTTTGACTGGTATGGTGCCACAGGGTTCATTTGTGGCTCCATAGGTAGGAACTTAAGCAGTTCTTCAAAGCACTGTTTCCATTCCTTATTTTTTTTTTGTTTCCTCAGAATTTGTACCTCAGTTGTCCTACTTTGAACCCCTGTACCTGCTCCCCAAGTTATCAGCTGTGTTGGGACACCACACATTATTTAAACAGCTTTTAAAAAAAAAACAATAAATCAACACACGATTCTTAATAGATAAGTAACCGAGAACACTGTTGCCTGGATATCAATTGACCATGTCTGTAGGTAAGTACTAGACTATCAGTCTGCAGAATATTACAAGTCTAGCCAATAAACAGAGGTCAGAATTAAACCCTGTACCTTGTATCTCTTAAGAAAAAAATCTTAACCGTTAAACCAAGCCTGCCCCTGAGAGTAAGTATTACTGGATTTGAATACTGCAAAGTACATACTTGATATGAAATATTGAAAGAACTTTGCTACTGACAAAGTACATGGGACAACATCTGGAGACCAAATTATTAATGGAGAGGTTGTAATACACAGCTGCCTCTAAGCTGTACAGATACAGAGTGCTGGAATGAGCACTTCCCATGTGAACTTAATAGGTTCATAGATTCATAGGTAAGTACTAAGTTAGCTGCCCTTGGGGGGCATTTTAAGCTTAGCCAGTTTCCATTTTTGTGCTCAAAATAACCTGTCCTATTTGGTTATAGATTAGCCTTATCCATCCCATCGATAATTATATATTACTCCTAATGATAATAACTGTGATCATGCCATGGATTATCTGAGGAGACCCATGCATGGGATAAAGCACTTAGGCACTGCCTCTGTCCATTAGTATTAGGGGGAACAGTCCTGGGGGATATTTTCTGTTTCCCATCCATAGATCTAAGTTCCACTTGAAAATGGACAGGGATGAACTTTTTATGGTGATGAGGAGTCACAACAGCAGTATCCTCTGCGAGATACACCTGTCCCTCCAAACCATTCTGTTGTTGTTAATGTTGCAGAAGAGGTTTAGATCCCTAGTCTATTTCCAATGCCATTTGACTTGCTGATGCAAGTAAATCTATCAGTAATGGTTGGAGAATGCATTGTATGCCAGACACAGGTCAACTCTTAGCAGTCTGTAGGATACCGAGTTTAGTGATAGGGCTCTGAGCTGGTCCATGTAGGACATGTTGTTTAGGCCTTGTATCTTTTTAGTGAGGTATATCTGTAGACGATCCAGCTGTTGCATGTGTCTGGACAGATACATGCCAAAGGGGGCATTATACTCAATAATAGGCCTAATAAGGGCTGAGTAAAGGTGGACAATGACATCCCTAGATCTAGACACAATCCCTTTGTTTATAAGTTGTGCAGTATAGAATGACTTTCTTACAACAATAGACACATGTTGGTCAAAAGTTAGATCACTGTCCACATAAGTTCTAGAAATCCCAAACAACTGGGTCAACCCTTAGGGAATGTATTGTCAATGTGATAGTTCCCTGGGGTAGATAATTTCACAAAGGATATAATAATGCATTTTTTTGGCAATTAGTTTCAGTCCATGATTTTGGTATTAGTTATTTATGTCAGACAAACCTTTCTGCAGGATGGCTATGTTATTTGGGGATTCAGTAACTACTCTAAACTTGTAGTCATCTGCAAACTTAATCAGCCAGGGCCCTTTGGTAGCGGCTTTTACTTCAGTAAAATTACATTGAACATTGCATTTGCATTTACATACCATTTTAATTTACATTTTAATTACAGAGAAAGAATATATCTATTGCATGTAGGTCCTATGTGTTAAACATTCCATCCACATCACCTTCTTTGTTTTCATCCTACTGGTGACTTGTGTTGAGGAGACAAAAATATTAATTCTTTTTTTGATAAATTTCTGTCCAGACTTAGAAAGTATTAGGTCGTTTCTTAACTGATATTTGTATTAGGCACTTTCATAACTGATACCTTTTTATAAACACCCTTATTGAATTATCACTTGTGACATAGGCAAATTAACATTTATATAAAAGTTCATATTTGCAGTCACTATACATCACATACATTGTTTTATACCATATAATCAAAGCAACATTACATAAATTATTAAATTTCTGTCTTTTCTTAAACTTCATTCCTCCTCCAAAACATTTTTCTGCATGTATTATTCCCATAATTTCCATTTTCTCCTGTGGAATTTAATCGTAACCTTTTCAAGAGATCACACTTCCTGTTCTTTTATCTCTGTTACTATATTCACTACTTCAAGTACAGCTGGTTTAGATTTTGTTTTTCATTTTCTAGTAATTGATTTTTTGGCAGCCACTAGAACTAAACAAGACCTTACGATGTCTAGGCAATTCAGATTCTGTATCTCAGTTCAAGAAAAATAATTTCCTTAGTTACACGCATTTATTTGCCTAGTATTCCTGACAGAATACTCTGCAACAAAATTTTAGTCTGCCAAATCATTACATTCTGAGAACATATGCTCCCAGGTAACTGTTTCTTTCCTATTATGCGTCCAGCTTTTGCCATCAGCCTGAGGAAAAATTATGTGGAGTCTGCTTGGGGTGTAAATGACCTCCAGGAAAAATTCTACATTTTCTAGATTTTTTTTGTATATTTGGGAGCCATACATATGTCTTCCCATTATTTCTTTGGGAATTGTTTACCTAATCTCTCTTCTCAATCTTTTCTGAGATCTTCTGATTGATTCTTATTGTGCAATATTTTATATGCCATACCAATTATCCTTTTTTAACAGCAGCTTTTCTTCTAGATTCAGTTAAATTAAAAACTCAAGCAGTGCAGGTCTTTCATTTAAGATTCCCCTATCCCTTTCTCTTTGTCTGTACTCTGATGTCAGTCCATGATAGGGAAGACAATCACTGGTCTGCAATCCAAATGTCTTCTTGGCCTCTTCCAATTCTATTACCTTTCCCTCTCTAATTATTTGTTCCCAATACCTTAGTTCCTTTGCCACATAAGCTGCGGTTGTGCAGCGGTAGCGTTGTTGCCTCATAGCAAGAGGTTCTCCCATTTGATTCTTGGTGGGATCGCCTTCTGTGTGGAGTCTGCATGTCCTCCCTGCGGTCGAGTGGCATTCAAAAGACATGCGTAGAATGGGCATGCCTTCGTGGAAGGTTGGGCATCGAGCTGGCACCTCGGCACCCGTAAAAAAAATCTACTGCCAATCATTAGTGGACCAGAGTTCCTCTGTGGTGACCCCTAACCGGGAAAAGCCGAAAGAAGAACAACAAACCTTAGTTCCTTTTCCAGCTTCCTACAGTAAATTACAGCCCCCTCTTGTCTAATCTGTGTTTCCCTAATTGCAGTTATCTGTATTAGCAGAGTCTCCTTTCTCCATTCTCGCATTGGCTTAGTTCTTAGTATACATTCTGCTACTTTATGAATATAATATTCTGTATGACCTTTGTTATTCTCCTTAAGGATCAGCATCTAAAACCCCACTCTTTCATTATTTCTTGAATTTCCCCACTGCTTCATCATCAACCCTTTGAACTGTAGCTTTCTACATGTGTTATTCATATGAGCCTTAACTGTGTAGTTCTAAAAAATCCCTTCAAATCAGGTAATCCTAAATCTCCTTGTTCTTTTGAGAAGATCAGCTTGTCCCACTTGACTGTTCTCTCCCAGATAAAATCTTTCAACTCTTTACGGATTACTATCGGCAACTTCAACTCTGAATGATAAAAATATGCCTGACCTGTTTATAAAACTAAAGGGACTAAAAACTTTTTTACTGCTTGCATCTTGCTATCCATAGCCATAGGCATGAGTTTCCAGTTTCTAAGTTTTTGTATAATCTTTTCTTTAGTCTCTTCCCAAATATCCTTAGCTGCCATAACAGAGTCCCTTTTAATACATACTCCTAAATACTTCATGTTATCATGTTCCCACATATATAGGCATTACTGAACCAATTCATGTGTGGGTACATAATTTATAGCTATAGCTTTTGTTTTATCTTCATTAATTTTATATCTTGAAAAAAAAACCCAGAAAGGTCTCAGAATGTTTCATAACACTGAGATGCCCTTTTCTGGTTCCATCAGGTACAAAATCATTTGCATATAAAGCCAACTTTTCTTGAGCAGCATACCAATTATATCCTTGAATTTCTGAGACCCTCATTTTCCTTGACAATGGTTTTAAATATAATGCAAATCACAATAGGGAAAGAGTACATTCCTGCCTGGTTCCTCTGTTCAGACACAACTTATCAGAAAAGAACCCTCCCACTTTGATTTCTGTCTCTGATCCCTCATATATCCTTCTAATTAACCATATTATTGTATCAGGAAATGCAAATGCTTTAGTGATTAATATAGGGTTTTAGATAAGAAGTTTTTAATTCTGACTCATACCTTAGCAACCTGCATGCCTGTTCTTCCCTGAACAGCACATACACATTAACTCTGCAGTATTTCAGTCGGGCTGAGCCTCGCTCGGTTTGCCTCGCTCCGTTCGCCTCGCTTTGCTCTGCTCACTCCGCTCCCCTACCCTGACCCCAATTCCTACCCACCCCACTACACCTACATTTATTCAAACCTACTGTCACCTGATTACTCCCTACATCACTCAACTACCAGAAAATAATTACCACACCCCCAAAGTATCTCCCTACCAAAGAGGTAGTAGCTGTGAAGGTAGCCACACCCCCCACCTGCCCCTGTATCTAGGCCTGTACACTACCTTCATCTAATCACACCCTAAAATGCAAATCTTACTATCACTGCTCTTCCTAGCCTTCACTACCTTAGCTCACTTTACGTCCATACATACCCCTATACCTCCAGACAAATCTTCCTACCATACAACACATACTATAACACATATTAAAACCCACATAAAATTCACCATGTGTTCCACATTATTTAATGATAGCATTATACTATACACTAACAAGACCCAACTACCAAAGCCTTACAATAGAAAAACACCACAAATATCCTTCACAAATATAGCAGGCACAATTAAACATATTCTAATTATTAGTACAATACTCCTCTCCTTAGGAGACATACACCCAAACCCAGGACCATATAACAACATACTTCCTAACAAAGGAAAATCTGACCTACTGATCATTAATATCAATACCAGAAGCATCTCTAATAAACTCCCTGACCTACATGCATTCATAACCCACTACTCCCCTGACATACTAACCATTACAGAGACCTGGCTAAAACCTAGTACTCCAAGCGAAATAAATCCTCCCTCCAGGATATGATATCCTATGGCTAGATAGATCTGGTAAGAATGGTGGTGGAGTTGCCATTCTTTTCAAAAATACACTCAGCCTCCAAGCTCTACAAACCCCTCTACCCAAATTTCAAAATGCCGAAACCATAGGCTCTGTTCTAGCTATAAATAAAGAAAAAATCAACATTCTCTGTAGCTACATCCCTCCAGGAAATAACTCCCCCACTATAGAATAAATCCTTCAATGGGTGAGTCATAACCTTCCACAAGAGACTATTTTACTATGTGACCTAAATACTGACTGGCTACCCTGTAACTCCAACAATCCCACCAACCAAATGAGCCTCTATGGATTTACTCTGCTTATTCAAGAACCCAACAGAACAGATAAAAAATCCCAAAAGAAATCTATTATCGATTGGACATTAGTGGACGTGACCAAACAATACTACCAGACAGGATGCATACCAGATGGGCTTAGTGACCACCACCCTACTTTCCTCCTAAGAAAACGTACCAGCACTCCAAAGCCTATAATCTATAGACAGATCAGTGATGACCAAAATCTAAACCCACAGGCCCTAAACAACATCTTAGAACATTATAACTGGGAACATCTACGTACCCTAGGGCTAGATCAGGCAGTGGACTACTTCAACAATATGCTTACCAATATTCTTAATACAGTCATACCAATCAGGAAAATTAGAGCCAAGACAAATTATGCTCCATGGCTAAGTAGGGACACAAGAGCCTTATTAAAGTCTAGAGACAAGGCCTGGAAGCAATGGAAAAAAGACAGCTCTAACCAAGCCAAACAGAACTACAAACAACTTAGGAATCAGACCAAAAAACAAACTAAACTTGATAAACAAAATGACTTCCTAGGTCTCCAAAATAAACATTCAAAAAATCCCCAAAAGTTTTGGCATGCTATCAACTCACTATTAAAACCTGGAAAGATAACCACTCCTGCCCCCACCTCCCCAGTAATAATAATAAAGACATAGCTTCCCAACTTAATCATCACTTTACAAACTCAATCCAGGCAATGTCCACCCAACTATCCAAAAATAATCCCTCACCTACCCCTACCAAAAATAACTCTTCATGTACAAATAACATACACTCCTTCACTCTCTCACCTGTTCCAACCTCTAAAATAAAAAAAAACCTCCTCCTAAACTTTAAACCTACCACTCTTGCAGCAGACAGTATACCTGCTAACTTCTTAAAAATAGCAGCTGACTCCTTGTCTTACCTAGTCTCAGTCCTTATCAATCAATCTATTCAGGAAGACTATTTCCCTCAAATATGGAAAATATCAAACATTATACCTCTACATAAAGGTAGCAGTTTTTATGAGTTCTCCAACTACTGTCCAATAGTCATACTTTCTCCCTCATCTAAGGTTCTTGAGAAATGTATTCACTCTGAAGTTATGCAATTCCTGAGTACATATAATTTTCTCTCCTCCACTCAACATGGCTTCCACCCACACCACAGCACAACTACTGCTCTTCTCTCTTTTATTAATCAGGTTAATCATCATAGAAATAATAATAATTATGTATCTGCTATCTTCTTAGACCTTTCCAAAGCATTCAACATAGTCTCACGCCCAGTACTAATAGATGCTCTAACCTCCCTATCCTTTGCCCCCTCTACTATCGCCTGGTTCAAAAGCGATCTGTCCAATGGCAAGATGAACTATCCCCCTCTACTTCCAACTTCCATAGGTGTACCTCAAGGCTCAATACTGGGCCCACTTCTTTTTTCCATCTTCACAAATAACCTACATACCACCACCCAACAAGCCACACATGTACAGTATGCAGACGACTCAACACTTATCTGCTCAGCCCCATCTCTTACTACCCTACAGCAGCTGACTCAAGAATCCTTTTCCTCTGTTGAAGGTTGGATTACTGACATCCAACTCATTCTTAACCCCAGCAAAACTAAATTACTCATGTTTGCCCCTAATAAATCTAAATCTACTCCCCTAACTTTATTACCTCTAGTAATGGCACTGTCATCTCTCCTTCGACCCATATTAAACTCCTTGGGCTTGAAATAGACAAAAATCTTCTCTTTGATGTACATGTAGCTCAAACCATCCAAAAGGTTCACAAAAAAATGGGAACTCTTTATAGACACAAGAATTTTCTCACAGACAAAGCAAGAATCACCTTAGCCCAAACTCACCTATTGTTCACACTTATGTATGCAGCACCAACCTTAACCCATATTAGACAAAATGATCTTGACAAAATTGAGTCATGTTACAACAAAATTGCCAAATTTGCTAACAACTCTACCTTTAGAACCCATCACTGCCAGGCACTAAGAGATATTCAATGGCTTGAATTTCCCTAATTTCTTACCTACCAACAACTAACCAGTGCCTTTAACTTCCTGAAAAAAAATTAAGCACTGAAACAACTACTTCCCCACTACTCTACTAGTTGTCCCCTCCGTTCTACTAATAAATCTCTCCTCTGTATCACTAGTGCCAGCAACACTGCTGGGAAAGCTCTATACTCTCATACTATAGCTAAAACCTGGAAGAACCTTCCCCTCCATAACCTCTGCTGCAACTATCATGCAATTTAAAAAATCACTTAAATCACATCTCAGGAAAACCTGGATCTGCCCATGTATAATATAACAATGACTTAATTTCTTAATCCACATTGCCTCCCTCCTAATCAACCTATTATTAACATAATACAAGCTTATATTGTCTTACACATATAGACTTGTAGCCTATTAAAACAGTTAAACTCAGCATTGCTATTGTGCATGTCTCTATTTCTAACATTGTCTGTTTTTGTTATTATTGTATCTAATTGTGGAGATTTTCTCCCTGGGCCTCCACTGAAAATGGACCCAGTCCAGTTGGATTATCCTGGTTAACAAATGTAAAATAAAATAAAATAAATAAAAACAATAAATAAATAGAATTCCAGCTTACTCCGTTGAATGCTTTCAGTGCATCAAGACTCGCTAACAACACTGATATTTTCTTTCATTCTGCTTCCCTCTGGATCATCACTGTTCTGTTAATATTGTCATATGTTAGCCTCCCCTCCACAAAATCACAGCGATCCATATCTATAAGTTTTGGCATCACCTTTGCCATTCTTTTAGCCATTATAAGCATAAGTACTTATATTCATGGTTTAAAATTGAAATGGGCCTATATGCAGCTGGATCTGATGGGTCTTTACTGTCTTTAGGTATTACAGCCACTAGAACTTTTTTCTAGGATGTCGGTGCATCTGCTAGTTTTAAAATACTGTTTAATAAAACCTTCCAGATCTTTATCACTTTCTTCCCTCCTAGCTTCCAAACTTCCTCTGGAATACCATCTATTCTTGGAGACCTTCCTGCATATTGGTTATACATCAGCATTTTTATCTCACCTCCTGCTGTCTTAACTGTTAATTGTTGAGCCTCATCTGCCTCTAACCTTGGAATATTTAAGTCCTTCATAAATGTTTCCATTTGTGCATTTTCATGATTTATCCACTTCTCTGCTTTTTACAAATTTTCATAACATTTTCAAAAATATCTCTAATACTTCTATAGCATCTCTGGTTACTTTTCTGGCAACAGCCCTTTCCACTTCCTGTTGCCTAAGTCATTGAGCCAACCGTTTTTGTGCCATGGAGTTATTATCAAATAACAGTTGCTTAACAGCAATCTTTCTAAATGTTTGCATCTTATACAGGTATTCTCTTATTTTCTCCTTAGCACTCTACAAATGTGCCTCTACTTCTTCTGTGAGATTCCCCTTTTTTGTAATACTTTAACGTTTGTTCAGCCCTTATAAATAATTCTTGTCACTTCTTAAACATATCTCATTTTCTTTTATTTCTACCCTATTTTTAAACTCCACTTTTGTTTTATCCCACTCTGTAGCCTTGATTTGTGGAGTATTTTCTATCTTCCCTAATAACTCCCAAATAAGTTCTAGCCCCCATTCCTTAAATTCCTCTCTTTTTAACATGTAAGAGGGGAAGTGTCAATATTAATCTTTACTTCATTGTCCTGCATTTTTATCTTAGTAATTATTGGTGCGTGATCTGAAATAGTTATTGGATGTGTGTCAAAGTTCTCAATTAAATGCTGATGTTACTGTGAAATATAGTTTATGTCTAGTGTAGCTCAGTTATTGTACCTTGAGGAATAATATGTAAATTCTCTCTGAGTTTCTACTACTGAATTCACATCTTTCATACCAAACATTTTTCACATTTTTTTTCAGAAATCTGTCCTGTTTTGTTATATTTTCCCTTCTAGGTCCAAAGATACATCCTTATGGTTGCAAATCAAATTCCAGTCCCCATCTATACGTAGTATTCCCTGCTGAAAGCTGATTATTTCTCCAAAAATAAAATGTTAAGCTCCATAATAACAGTTTTAGGTAGAATACAAATACATGCCAGAGTAATTCTCATCCCTTGCCAGTAGCCCTTTACTACCACAAATCTGTCATTATTATTTTTTTTTCCCTCTTCTGTTACTATTGGTGTTCATAGGTTCATAGGTTCATAGGTAGGTACTAGGCTATCGGCCCTAGGGCTTATATAAGCCTAGCCAAAAAGGTACCCTGGCTTTCGCCACCCAAGAAAATTATTTTGCTGTGCCCCTGTCGAGCAGAGCCACAGAAGTGATCCCGGAGTGAATTTCCTATCTCCCATCCAATCATCAAGATTTTTCTTGAAGAATGCTAATGAGGAGCACTGTTTGATATAGATAGGTAGTTTGTTCCAGAGTATGGGAAGTCTCTGGGACAGAAATCTATCCCTCCAGCATGTTCTGTTTATTGTGATGACAAGGTTTAGGTCCCTAGAGCATGTAGCTCAGAGGAATTGGGATTTCTTTAAGTGGAGCATGTCCAACAGCTCTGTGTTTGACATAGCTTTGTATGTTAGGCAGAGATCGCCTCTGAGTAGACGATATGTGACGGAGTAAAGCTGGAGTTTTTTGAGATGGTCTGTGTAGGCCATCTGTTTGAGGCCGGTAATCCTCTTTGTGTGGTATTTCTGCGGCCTTTCCAGTTGTTGTAGATGTCGAGTCTAATGAGTGATGAATAGAGGGGAACAATGACCTCTTTTTTTCCTGGATGAGAAACCTTTTGTGATGAGGTGTGCCATGTAGATGGATTTCCTGACTACTGTGGTGATGTGATTATCAAAGGAGAGACTACTGTCCACCTGTGTCCCAAGATCTCTTATCACACTTTTGGTGTTAAGTAGACTACCACCTATGTGGTAGTGCATGGGTACAGAGTTTTTCCCAAAGGGGATGACAATGCACCTTTTAGCCTTGAGCTTGAGGCCATGGCTTTGACACCAGGCATCTGTCTCAGTGAGGCCCTTTTGTAGGATGTCCACATTGTTAGGAGTTTCGATTATGGCTCCTAGTTTGCAGTCATCTGAGAACTTCATTAGCCAAAGACCTTCTGTGTTATCCTGTACTTCAGAAAAGTAGATACCAAACAGGAGAGGACCCAGGACTGAACCCTGAGATATTCCACTTGTCACTGGTCTGAAGTCAGATTTGGAGTCTGCTACTTTCACAGTGTGGGTTCTGTCAATGAGCCAGTTGGCAACCCATCTTGTGACATAGGGATTTATACCTAGTTTAGTGAGTTTATCTATAATTCCAGAGTGGGGATGGTGTCAAAAGCCTTGGCGAGATCTAGATAGGCTGTGTGAACCACCTTACCCTCGTCTACGCCTTTGATGACTGCTTCAAAGAAGTCTATCAGGTTTAGGAGACATGATCTGCCTTTTACAAACCTGAACTGGGTGGGGTCCAGAGTTTGGAGATTACCAATGTCTTTGTTTATAAGTTCCATGATGATACGTTCCATGACATTGCAGACCAGGCTCGTTAGGCTAGTGGGGTGGTAGTTCCCAGGGTCCGTGCTGCCTCCCCCTTTCTGGAGTGGGATAATCATCGCTGTGTGCCATTCAGTGGGCACAAAGTCTGAGGTAAGGCTATCATTGAACATGGTGCTTAGGTGGGGTGCCAGTTCATTCTGTAGTGCATGTAGAAAGCAGCCTAGGATGTTGTCAGGTCCCATGGATGCTGTGTTCCTGGCTTTGGAGAGTGTGGTTTTTACCTGTGCAGCTGAGATTACAGGAACTTTGCCTTCTTCCGGTATAGAAATGGGCCCTTTAGGGGGTGAGAGGGGGATAAAGTTAGCACTGAACCTATCTGCCAGGATGTTGGCAATATCAGTTGGTTCTGTATATTTAATGCCATTGTGCTGTAACTCAGAGCAGATGTGAGTGTTGCCATTGAGATTCTTGACATAGCTACAGAATGCTTTGTGGTTGTCTTTAGAATCAGTGGCGATTTTGTTTTCGTAACTAGCTTTGGAGGATTTTATGAGGGATCTCATCTTCTTACTGAAGCTGACTAGGGAGTTCCTCCAATCATGGGATTTTACTCTTTTTTGCAACAGTTTCTTTCTTCCTTCTGTTGTAGAGTTTGTTTATGGCAGGGGACCACCAGATTGGCTTCCTTTTTTTGGAGGATAGCATCTTGGTTCTGTTAGGGATAGCACAATCCATGCACTCGTGTAAGTGCTTATAAAGTGCATTTGTGTAGGATTCAGCAGTTGCACCTCTATTGTCCATCTGCATGGGTGTCGTGAAGTTTGCCACTTCTGTCTTAAGAAGTGTGATGTTGGCTTTGGAGAAATTTTTTACGGTGGTTTTCTTAATGGTGGGTGGGGGTGGGATGTGGATGTCTAGGGTGATTAGCTTGTGGTCGGATCTGACCAATGAGGAATTGACCGCTGGTGTGGAACACCGGTCGCCCATGTTGGTAATGACCAGGTCTAGGATATTGCTGCCCCTGGTGGGGGTGTGGATAAGTTGATCCAAGGCATTGGAATTTATGAATTCCAGAAAACGTTAAGCAAAAGAGTTGGTACATGAGTAGTTTTCCCAGCTAATGGTAGGGTAGTTGAAATCGCCCATTATTAGGGTGTTGGGTTGTACCCTAGTATTTTCCAGTGTATCAAGAAATGAGGAGTGGGAATTCTGGGGCATGGTGGGGGATCTGTAGCAAGTTACAATTTGGATTGCGGTCTTGCCCAGAGTTAGTTGCACTTGGATAATCTCGGATGCATTATGCTGAGCAACTATCCTGGAGGTGTGGATATGCTTAATGAATATGGACACGCCTCCGCCTTTAGTGTTTCGGTCCAGGTAAGGTGGCTGAAAGGTGTGGTATGAACTATAGCCTGGTAATGCAGGAGTGCTCTCTGGAGTCTTGAACTAGGTCTCTGTCACTGCACAGATATCGATGTTCTCCATTTTAAGGAGTGCCTCGAGTGAATGCATTTTGAGGTTTGGACTTCTAGCATTGAGTAGCATTACCCTCAGATTTTGCTTGTTTGTACCTGTTACGGTGGTAAATTTGTCATTTGAACCTTGCCAAAAAAAGACACTATAGGGGTGGCAAGGGCCTTAGCCAGTCCGGAATCCCAAGGATGACAGGTGCAGGTCATCTCTGGCAAAGCATCGTGGTCTGTCGATCATGTCATCCCATGCAGACAGATACTGGATCCCCTTAGAATGACACCAGAAGCTTAGCCAATTGTTGAAGTCAATCATTTTGTCCTTGTACTGTGGTATCATTATGGGTGATGGCAGGATGCTACTCAGGGCTAGGGTCATACCTGCCTGGGCTACAAGATCAGAGACCTCCTCCATGTCTCTTTTCATGTAGTCCAGGGAGGTTTGTCTCAGGTCATTCACACCAACATGGATAATGACAGAGTCATATTTGTATTTTTTGTGGAGTGAACTGAGTGCATGCATTATGTGGCAGATCCTGGCACCTGACAGGCAGCTGACAGTAACTTTCTCCTTGTTTAGCCTAGTGAGTGGAACATCAGTGTGCCTTACTATAGAGTCACCTATGACTAGAGTTTTGGGTATGTTGATATGCCTTATGGGCTGTGGTTGAGTGGCACACTGAGTTTGTGGGCTATGTGTCATTTGGGTTGTGTTGGAGGATGGAGGTTGCTTGCATTTCTGCTTTGGAGGTCTTTGTTGCTTGAGCAGATTTTTATTGAGAGCCTCCATGAATGTAGGTGTGTGTTTTGTGTTTTTATGTGTCTGTTTTGGTGGTGTAGGTTTTGAGGGACTATGTGATGAGTATGGTCTAGTGGAAGTGTTTACCTTCTCCTCTTGACTGTCTAGCCCAGTCTTGGGTGAAGTGAGCTTTGCTTCCAATTTGGCTATATAAGTGCATCTCTCACAGGTTGTAGTGCTGGGTGGTAGGAGGAGAGCGTTGTCTGTGTACATGAGGCAATTGCTGCATTGTCCCAAGATGCCCTGATTCATTAGGTAGACAGGAGAAAACACCAGGAGCTGACCCTTAGACATGCCTGGATAGGTGCTTATTTATTAAGTGCTAAAAACTGTTTTCCTCTAGACAAGTGAGGAAATTGAGTGCTGTAGTAATTTGTAGTTTGTTTAGTGCTTACAATGAGTTCTGAACAAGTGCTTGAGCTCAGAGAAACAGATTTGAGTGCTAAAACTAAAAAACTGGCTAGTTCTAAGAAAAAATTTGAAGAGCAGACTTTATGGCGCTGGGAATAGTTTAACCCTAGCTAAGCGGCGATGCATAAAGTGTATTTTTTATTTTTTTTTAATATAACAGTAGCAAATGAGCAAACTGATTTAAACAAATTAACCAATTAACCAATAAAAAGCTAAAAACTGAGCCCCATTCCAGCAGTCTTCGATCAGACAAGTTCTAACTGCACACTCCTGCCACAAGGGTACAGGGGAACCTTCTCCAAACAAAGATGGTCTGGATTAGTGCTCAAGTTATACAACCAAAGCTAGATTCAGCAGGTTCTAGTAAATATTATAAATACTGCTATTTGCCTTTGTCCATGATATTTTGCTGAATGTCCATTCTGAAATCCTTTCTTTATCAAATTCACATGCTGACTTCTTTCCAAATGTGTTATATGTAGCATTGCTATTTGCACTCTGAATTTCTTAATATAATTTAATATTCTTTCCTTTTTGTCTAGACCTGTGAAACTATTCACATTACCAGATAGTATGGAAAGTGTCACCGTTATGGTAAGAAGTCATTATTCCCACCTATTATGTATGGATTGGCAACTTTTTTAAATGTCCATTTCCAGCTTTTGTGATACATGTACGCGCTAATGTTTGGCAGGTTAATCCTTTATACAGTTCTTTCTTCTCATCAGCACTGGAACTTGTGTCACATTTTACAAGACTTTTTGTTTTAATAAAAACCCTCAAACAAAAACAAAGTGCACCCCCAGAACACCCCCATGACCTATTAACTAAATGCAAACACTCATAACTATGTATGTTTTCAAATAAAGTTTAGCCCTCCTGATAGGAACATTTGTCCCATATGGAGAGTTGCTAACACAGGCCTTATTTAATCTGAAATTGAGGTTATCCATGCTAAGACATATGTTATTCATAACTGATACCATTGAAGAGCCTCTCCTGACCTTCAACAACTGCCATAATTTTTTTTTTTTTGCTGATACTGCTAGGATCTTGGGAGTGGACTTTCAGTAGTGTGATAGAGTGTGAAATCTGCTGGACTGTGTCTGTAACTCACTGTTGTCCACAGCACCAAGTCTAACCTACAACCTGTCCTACCAGAGAGTAGTACTCATTCTAGTTGACTCACAGTTCCTACAGGTGTTTATTTAGGTTCTGGAGTTGTAGACTATATGCTTACATTGATTTTTAGTTTTGATTCATGAGGTATGTGTCTTCTGTGCCTGTTTGATTGAATGTTTATTTTTATGTAGTAACTGTTGAAGTATGTACACTGAATACCTGCTCTATAGCAGAGTTTTGGGAAAATACAAAGTTGTATGGCTTATTCTCTCAGTCAGTTGTTGTGGTCTGTAATGTGTTCTACACCGCATTAGATATTGCATTGTTTAAAGGGCTATTACGTTCATAGCTACTAGCCAAACAGTTCTGGAGACCATTGAGCCTCCAAGCTCTATTTCCCAGTTGCCTCAGAGCACTGTCTGGTTAAATGATTTCCTCAAGTTTGCACAATATGCAAATGAAGGCTGAAGGAATCAAACACTGTACCACAGGAAGTAGCTTGTTAATACTTCATAGCCATAATCCTCTGTGCTAACTGCCACTTTGCTCTCAGGTGACCCAACAGCTGGCATTGTTTTAATTCAGGGTGCTAAACATTCCAGGGGAATCTTGCTACTTGTCTTAGCCCATTAACAGAGTTGGAAAATGTCTTATAAGACTGATTCTGGGCTTTTCATACATGATTTATTTTGCTGTACTCTGCTGTTCAGTTTCTTCAAATGTTATAAAATTAAGGCTAATTTAAATAAGAAATGCACTTACCACTCTAAATAATAATCCCTAGTTTCAATATACTCAGTCATATAGGATAAATATTATAAATTTGGACAAGTACTTGCTGCCTTTCTTTCAGGAAATGATGGTGTTTATTTATTTCCAGTTTAATTACCGGGGAGGTCCACTGAGCTCAAAGAGCCTGTTTTCAGTGGCGGCCTGGGGAGAAAAGCTCCATATTACATACAAGTAAACAAAAATTAAATTATACAAAGTAATGTGAAAAAGTACAAATGCATAATGGCAAGACAATTCTTAAACATATTTACAAAGTTGATTAGAGAACTATTTGTACAATAATTAAGTTGATAGAGGCAAGAGAATAGCGTTTACTTAGTTAATAAGAGTTCACAATTATAGGGAAAACAGTTATTAGTTGAAGGTTAAAAAATTGAATGTTGTAGTTTGTTGAAGTTTGGCAGAAATGGAGGAGCTATAGTTGGGAAGTACACTGTTAGTAGAGCATAGATTATAGTTTCTGGAGCATTCTTAGAGAGGTGGTTGAGCATTAGTAAAAGTAGAGTTCACACATGGAAGGTGTGATTGCCATAGTTAAACAGCATCAGCTTAATATAGGTAGTTAGTTAAGATTAATTGTTCTCAGTAAGAGGGGATGAGATCAAGGACTATATACAGTATTTACATTGTGTATATTTAAGGTAGAAAAGCAATAGTAATAGTTTAGTATTACATTTGACTTAGAGGGAGGCAAATGTTTAAGTGGTTTTTAGAATTAGATGAGGTAGCTTTTTAGGAGAACAGCCTGGGGTGGAGGAATATGTAGAGAGGTAGCTGTTTAGGAGAACAGCCTGAGGAATATGTAGAGAGGTAACTGCTTAGGAGAACAGCCTGGAGTGGAGGAATATGTAGAGATGTAGCTGTTTAGGAGAACAGCCTGGGGTGGAGGAATATGTAGAGAAGATGTACGAGGAAGCATACATAGAAGAGTGTAAGTAGGTTAAGTAGGGAGAATTTGTGTGTATTCTGAGACAGAAGTTTGCTTGCACTTCTTATTTAGGTTTAGATTGCTATTTTTAGAACATATATAGGAACCCAAGCAGTTCTTCTTTGCTGGCCTTTTTTAGTCCTTAACTGCCTCCATATTACTATAGGCTGTGTGTTTTAGTTATCTTACTTTGAACTCCAGCTCCTAGCATTGTAGGAACAAGACTCATTGCTTAAACAGTGTACATAAAATGACAATAAATTAACAGAGGAATCTTAGAAGTACAACAGTTTAGAACACTGTTGTTCAGATCTCAAATACTGAAAAGTAAACCTCACTGTATCTGAGAACTTGATAAAAAATACTAAGAAAGTTTTGCAGACTAAAAGTACATAGGATAGCTTTTGCTGACAAAACTTCCACTGGTGAGCTTGTAACTGTAGGCTGCAAGGTGAGCAAGTTCTGGAATCAGTCTCCCCTTACAAACTTAATTATGACAAACTGTATATCTACTGCATGTAGGTCTCAGATGTAAGAATTGACTAAGAGATAGAAAGACAAACAAATTATTTGGCAAAGGTCTCAATCCATCAAAATGAAATAACTTTATTCATCTACTTCATTATTTATTCATCAACTTCAGATCTACTTACCTTTCTATCAGCACTGGTGATACTGGCATATTTACCATACTAACTCCCAACCACAGGGAAATGCACTTAATTTCTTTTAGTACCTTCATGCCTTCTACAGATCTCAAAGCCTCTGAAATATGGAGTGAAATTGGCACCTTTATTATTACTGTTTCAAACACTGGAAGCATCAAAAATTATTTTTAAAGTTAAAGAAGTAGGTGAGGCAAATGTTGTATCTTCTAGCTAAGCCTTAAGTTTCCATCATTAGCAAGATATATTCTTTCCATTTCAAAATGGCCATCTCCCTTGTACTGCTAGTATCTTTGATTCATTGCAAAAGATTGGATGAAGAAGTTGCTCTAGATCTTGCAGAGAAATTTTTCTGGTTAACACTGGCTTCTTTCAAGGCAAACCTCTCAACACTCCCTGAGTTTGCAGAACGTCCATGATTTTGTCTTATAGTTTTGCCTTGAGTTTCATAAAAGTTTAGATTTTCTGGTGAGTCACCAAATATAATCATGCATCAATGACAGAAATAAGATTTCTTACTTATTATTATTCAGAAAATGCATATTAATTGAAGGTCTGTTGTTCTATTAACTTTTAAAGTGAATTAGAATACCTTTTATAAGTATAATTGATTTTGGGCCATTCTCCCTTATTATTTTTGACTTTGTCCAGAATTCATGAGCAAATAAGTTGTAAGGCATGATTCAAAGACTGGTACCATCTTTGTTTTGGCTCCAACAGTGCATTCCAGCATTAGTAGATATGAAATTCTAGAAAAATAAATGAAGAAAGTCAGGAGTCCATTTCCGACTTCCTCTAGGAAAGAGGAATTTACATTTTTTTATACATTTGCCTCGCCATTATATACATTTCAGTTATGAGGATTTCTCTTCCCAATCCTTTTGCTCACCTCCAGAAGATAGTAACTTCACTGAAATTGTAACTCATATGGAAGAAAGTTGCATATGGCCTGTAAGAGATATTTATTATTATGAATGGATAGTCTTGCAAATATTCAAGGTTCCAGAGTCTGTAGAGGAGATTAGTCATGTGTTTAAAACAAGATTTATGGAAACAAAAACAACATTCTCCCTCATATTCTGCCACCTACACAGAGATCTGATCATCATTTGCACAAATATGGCAAATATAGCTTTCATTTGTTCTTTATTTTGAAAGCTGACCCAATAAGTCTGGCTACATTTTCTTTTTCTACCCTTTCTTGACAAACCACCACTGCCAGTAGGAATAATTATTTTTCTCTAATGGGGAACCTGTTGTACAGGTACAAAAAAGGCATAAACCTCTGGTACATTAGAAATAAAGGCTAATGACTGTTAAGCACGCATGTTATTGTATCAGAATTGTTATCGGTATGTAGCAAATGTTAAAAGAGAAAGATGAGGTTTCTACTTTGACCAAAATCCCTGAAGCTTTAGGTTTTCAAGCTTTAAATGCTCTTTTGATTCCACAGATTCCATTTCTAAGACAGCAACAATTGTAATACTCATCAAAATACATACCTGATTTAAATAAAAAAAATGCTTGAGAATGTAAAGGCACAAATTGTGAATTATTTTTTCATGGTCTAATCTATACAATTGATCTCACAAAACATTTAAGTGAGAAGGGGAACATTATTAAATCCCACCAAGAAATCTTCCCATAGAAACTATCCAGATTCCAAAAAAAAAATTTGCAAAGGAAGTCCAAGCCTGTCCACCTGTCCATAGGAAGGATGCTTAGATAGTGTCATTTAAAGCACTGGCAGTACACACCTGGTTTGGCAATTTTATGTAAAGATTTCATGTTTCTGTTATACTGACAGCTTTTAGCAATGCATAAGAAACAGTAGTTCAGTTTTACCATGTTACCTTCATCGGCTGATCTGGGTTAAAATATACCTTACATAACTGTTGATTTTTTTACAACTCTACCTTTATTGACATTTTATATTTCTTATTTTTCATTAGAAGAGTATTTTTTTTCAAGGATATCTTTGTAGATCAGACCGTGTGTATGTACTTTTAAGAAGCATTTCCAGATGTAGCATGTGCATATAAATAGTGAGCACATGCAGGCAGCACTGCCATTTTGAGAGAACAGCCAGAGTGTTAACATGTATGAGTGCAGTAGCCAGTCTGTTAGTTCAGCAATATATTCACACACACTTTCATCTGTCTTGTGTCTATGCTCACGAAACGTTTTCCTGTAAGCTTCAGGTGTTAACTTAAAACATTCTAACAAACAATTTTTGACTGTATTATAATTTAAGCAATCAGTATCAGACAATTTAGAAATAGCAGTTACAGCTTTACCATAGAGTAAGGGGGTCAGGAACCATACTCAGAGCCCTTGGTCAACATTATACTGCTTACATACTCTTTCAAACATATGAATGAAACTATCAAAATTATCCCCCTCTGTAAATTGTGGAAGAAATTTACTGACCTTTGTTGCTTCTGGGGTTCAGTTACTCCCTTCCTCATTACGTCCATGACCCTGGTGAAGAGTCAGCATCTCCTTCTCATGTTGCCTCTGCCCTTCATTCTCCTCAACCTCCAGGAATCGGAGTTTCTCATTTTCCTCAGCCTCCAGACATCTCAGTCTCTCTGCTGATTCTATTTCCAAATATTTGGCCTCCAGTTCAAGTCTGTTTAACTCCAGCTGGATTTTTAAGCCCTCTGTAAAAAGGTTGAACTGTCCATTTCCTGAGAGTTGTACATCTCCAAAGCCAGCCTGGTTGTCCTCCTGATCGCTGGTCTGCGATGCAGCTGTGCCCAAGGCTACAATAATTTCTGCCTTAGTCAGGTTTGCATGTACCAGTCCTTTAGCCTGGCACAGCTCCTTGTCAGCTTACCATACTCCTCTGCTGACATGCTTGCCTGCTCTCCCTGACTAACTAAGCTAACAAAAAAATAAAACAATTGTGATATGAAACTCTGAATGTTCACTGTGTGGCTGATTGAGAGTACAAACACCTTCCTTAGTGACCACTGCTTACAGGCTACAGGAAATTCAATATCCGCACCACTACAAGCCAGTTAATATGTGATGTGGCTATCCCACCACTGTCAACCAATTAATATGTGATGCCCCTGCAATGGCCCAGTAATCAAGGAGCCTCAATCCTCACTACTTGCAAAAGTGGGGAACATACACAGTGGGAGGATGACAAGTACACACACTGTAAAGTACAATTTCCCTTAAGAGCACACAGTCAGTCTGGAGCTGGTTTCTCCCTCTTTCTCCAGATCCCCAATAAGACTCCTCACTAGCACAGCTATAGGGTTGAGATCTCAGCTGAATGGCCAAGCCAAAACCTCCAACATCCTCTCTGTCCAACCAGTGCTTCATGTCCTTGCCCAAGTAGCTGATACACACACACACACACACACACACACACACACACACACACACACACACACACACACACACACACACACACCTGGGAAAGGCTGGCACAGGTTTATTAGCTATGCTCCCTTCTGCCCAGACTATAAGGTAGTTCCGACTGCCACAAGCCCACTCTTCATCAGCTACTTAAGGCCCTTAACAAAGGGTGTCCAACCCTACTGTGTAATGTTACTATTATCCAAATGGTAATCTGACCAAGAGCAAGGCTATTTAGGAGTGACATGTACAGTGTCACCATATAGATATGCAAGTACGCTAAGAGCTTAAATATATCTCACAAATATCAACTGCAAAGACAGGTTTAAATATATTTAATAATAATAAAAGAACAAGACAATACTAAATATGTATTCAGAGTGACTTCAGAGTTCAAAATCACAGGAAATCACAGGAAATATTTAAAACAACATTGCAGGACAGTCTCAAATAAATAAAGAAAACATCTAAGTTATACTTTACTATATTCCTATCTGAATCTAAAAGAGTTACTATGCCCTAAAAACTTACCTACAGAACAACACTCAAGCAGAAGTGCAGAAGGTGATGATGTATGGATATTTCCAGGTCAAAGACAGAATACAAAATGCCCAGTCTCTTTCCAAAAGAGTTCTTAAATTAATATAAAAAATTACTGCTGGGTTAGCTTGTATGACATCACCTTTTCTCACCTGTCTTTAGTTCCCAAGCTAAACCCCTCTTTGTTAGAAACTAACAGCATTTAACATCTCTGTGTGAAAAATACTTAGCCTTCAGATGTTTGCTTAGAGTTGTGCAGCTGCTAGGAAGTCATAAAGCAATAAAATGCTTCTACATCTCAAACCTAGTAATTACTGCTCTTCTAAGACAATGCAAAAACTTCTAGGCCTAGACATTGTGTCTGCTACTGAACTGAAGCTGAGCGATAACTTTTATTGCACAATCATAAAACAATTTAATTTAAACTTTTTTTCTTGAAGTTTTGCAAGTTACCCTCTATGTTCTAGTTTTACTGTTAAAACATACACATTTACATGGGTCTGTGTCACATAGTCGAAGTTTAATAACTTCGAACACAGAATGTTCGAACCATCCTGTTTGAAGTTAAAAAACTTCGACTATGGATAAAAAAACAAAAAAAAAGAAAAGAAACTGTTGTAAGCAGAGGGCATGCTCCCCTGCACCCTCCACACCCCCCACTACTTAAATATACCAACTGTGAGATCGCACCACATTGAACAAAACAGAAACCTCCTCTTACAGAGATTTCCATTGAAATGGTCAAACTTCTGCAAATTCGAACTTATGGTCTCGACCATATGAGGTTTGAACTTGCAGAAATTCGACTATCTGATAGGAACCCCATTTACACAATTACAATAGTTTCTATACATTTCTACTCTAAGCCAGCAGACCATGCTGTGGTTACATTTTAGCTCAGTACTTTACAAAGCTTGTTCAACACAGACTTCTGTATCAGCAGTTTAACATACATACAACGCACAGTTCCACTATAGTGGCAACACAAGCAATTGCATCATGCTGGTATTCACAAATGACATATAGCTATTTACAAAATTCAGATAGCTGGGCTGGCAATATCTCCTTCTGTTATAGTTCTTTATGAATCATATTAATATTCACAAATGACATACAATTATTTACAAAATTCCAGCTAGATGGGCTGGCAGTATTTCCCCTTTGTCACAATTGGCATTTTATATTTCTTATTTTTCATTAGTAGAGGATTTTTTTCAGGGATATCTTTGTGGATCAGAGTGTGTGTATGTCCCTCTAAGTAGCATTTCAGATGTAGCATGTGCATATAAATAGTGAGCACATGCAGGCAGCACTGCCATATTTAAGAGAACAGCCAGAGTGTTAACATGTATGAGTGCAGTAGTCAGTCTGTTTATAAGTTTATTTAAATTTAAGTTACAAAGCCTCATTTTTGATGTTTTTCTCTGTAATAAAGCTGCTTGAACAGACCCCCATGAATGTTCATCTGTTTTATCCTGACTAGACGAGTGACATGGTGTCAAAACCGGGATCAACAGAGCTACTTCTTCGAGCCATGAGGTGCAGAGTTGAAGGTGAAGGCAGACTAATCAGGTTGAGTGAAATGGAGCAAAGACAAATGAGAAAGGGCCAGAAACAAGCTAAAATTAAAGAAAACTGCACTAATTATTTATTTGGTAAAGAAAATGAAACAACCCAGTTATAAAAATGAAACAGCATTTATGAGGCACAAAACTCATATTAATCAAATGAGTAGCACAAAACATATTAAGCAAATGAAAGGCACAGACAATATTATTAATTAAACAAAATGTTCGAAACCATGATATTTGATAAAACTAGCAAAACTATTCATATGGGGGTCAGAATTGTCTTTGGTTTGCATAATGAGCATGTTTAAAGTAAAATGAGCACAAGAAAAGCATATTGAGCATGATAAGAGATTGAAAGAGCATAATGAGTAGAATAAAAGCACAAATTAAGCTTAAAGCCTAAGGCGACTGCTTGTTTCATAGTAAAAGACCATGTTTGGGCAGAAACAACTATTTTGCATTGACCAAAGCCATTCAAATCACAACTAGAGTTGTTCGAAGTATCTCAGTGTGCAAAATGTTTGCAGAGTGTGTGCTTTACTACGGTGCAATTATTTAAAAGAGTTTGCTGGATGCAAAGAACAGTTATATTGCAAAGTGCAGTCAAAATACAGCCATTTCAAAAAGTTTCTTGTGCTGTGTGCATTTATTCACAGAGTGACGCCATTTCAGATTGTTTCTTACACTGTGCAGTTATTTCGCAAAGTACAGCCATTTTGAAAAGTTCTTGTGCTATGTACAGTTTATTTGCAAAGTGCATTAATCTCAAAGGGTTTCTTACTCTGAGCTGTTTCTGACATGTACAGTTTATTTGCAAAGTACAGTAATTTCAAAGTATTTCTTACAGTGATATGGAGTGGTTTCATAAAGTACAATGTTTTCAAAGTGTTTTTGTGCTATGGAGACTTATTTGGCAAAGTACAGTTATTTCAAAGAATCTGTTGTGCTGTTGGGTATAATTACAAGTACTAGCATAAAGTTCTGGCATATATTTATATGTGCATGTTCGTACATTATTTAAAGCATTTTCACTACTGGGTGTTGATATGGCAGAGGCATTTCGCAGACCAAGTCCACTTGTGTTTGATCATAATATAGCAGAGAATTGGAGAGTATTCAAGCAGAAATATGATATTTTCATTCAAGCAGCTTTTTCTGACAAAGATGCATGTACAACGGCATTCATTTTGCTTAAATTAGCTGGATCAGATGCTATTGAAAGAGCATATCATTTGTGCAAGCACCAGGGGTATATGCAGGAGAGGGGGCAAATCATCATGTTGTGGTACTGGTTGAATCAAAGGAAGACTCTGAGTGCTTGAAAAGTACATTTAGAGAAATGTGCAACCCCCAGACAAATGTTACATTAGAGAGGCACTTATTTTGTACAAGAGACCAAAACCCAGGTGAAACTTTTGCAGCCTATATCACTGACTTGAGAAACAAAGCTAAAACTTGCAGATTTGGTGACGTGAAAGATGAGTAAATAAAGGACAGGCTTGTGTGCGGTGTTAGTGCTGCAGTGAGAAAGATTTTGCTTCATGACAGTGATTTAACGTTAAACAAAGCCATAGAGATTTGTCAAATCCATGAGCTCACAGAAAGGCACACATGTATGCTTACATGTGATAAGAGCATGGTTTCAGCAGCCTCAGGAGTAAACGTAGACAGTGTGCAACACATGGCAAGCAGAAGCAAGCCTAAGCACATGGCAGCTGCATTCCCTGTAGGTGAGGCAGGGAGAACCTGCAGCTTTCTAGCAAGTTCCAAGACTACCTCAGTGAAAAGGGCATGCTCAGTACTGTATAAGGGCGAGTCAGCAAAACCCAAGTCAAGTCTTATTGTTAACTGTCGTAATTGTGGAGCCAACCATGAGCATAAAAGAGAGAAGTGCTTAGCATTTGGTCAGCAATACCACAAGTGTAAGAAATGGAATACTTTTTAAAAGTTTTGTAACTCAAGCAAGCATTATTCAGTTATTAAAAAAGGTCACTCAAAAAAGCAGGTTGATCATATAGAAAGCTACAACCCTACTTTCTATGTAGATGGTTTATCAGTGATCGGTGAAAAGGTTAATGCAGTAGATTTACTGGCAAAGAATGAAGTATTTTGTACTGTCCTGATCAATGGTAAACCCACAGAGCTCAAAGGAGACACTGGTTCAAAGTGTAATGTAATGTCAGCAGAAACATTTGCTAAAGTCAGAGCTGGTGAGCAAATTAATTTGGTCAATTGTGTGAAGCTTGTTGCTTACGGAGGTGAAAAGATTCCAACCAAAGGCTCAGTGGTGCTTTCATGCTATTTGGCTGGGAACAATTACAGCATGCAATTTTATGTAGTCCGAAGACCTGTGCAGTCATTATTAGATCCCAGAGACAGTTTAAGAATGAAACAGCTTTTTTTTACCAAAGAAGTACATCGTGTAAACACATGTCCCAGTTTCAGCATTGGTAATGCTATTTTCTCAGAGTATGCTGATATGTTTGATGATAAGCTAGGTAAACTTCCATTTGTGTACTCCATGAAAGTAGACCCAGAGGTCAGGCCAGTGGTCAGACCAGCAAGGAGAATTCCAATAGCTATGCAGGACAACGTCCAGGTCAATTTAGACAAGATGGTGCAGCAAGGTGTGATTTGTCTAGTCACAGAATCAATTGAGTGGGCATCTTCCATGGTAGCTGCTCATAAGAAAAATTCAGATGAAATCAGAATATGCATTCACCCAAGAGACTTGAATAAGGCATTAAAAAGACCTCATGATCCTATGCGTACAGACAAGGAGATTGCAACCCTCATGCCAAATGCCACTTTTTTTATGTCTTAGATGCAAAGAGTTAATTTTGGCAAGTAATGCTTGATCACAAATCTTCACTGCTGACTACATTCAGTACCCAATTTGGTAGATACAGATTCTTCAGGATGCCTTTTGGAATAAATTTTGTCAGTGAAGTTTTTCAGCGTACAATGGAGCAATTGCTTTTAGGCTACCTGTGTACAATACTAGCTGACGATTTACTGGTTGGAGGCACTGGTGGAGCAGAGCATGACAGAAATCTCAGGAAAGTTCTGGACATAGCATGTGTGAAGTGCATTTAAAACTCAATCCTCTGAAGTGCAAATTCAGATTACCAGAAGTTACTTATGTAGGTCATTTGTTTGCCAGTACAGGCTTATGACCAGATCCTTCTAAACAAGCAGCCATTCTTGAGATGCCATCTCCAGACAATGTCCAAGCTCTACATAATTTTCTTAGTATGGTTAACTATTTGGGTAAGTTTATCCCTGACTTTAGTGAGCTGTCAGCACCTTTGAGAGAGCTGACATACAAAAATGTTGCATGGTCATGGTTAGAACAACACAAGAGAACATTTGATAACCTCAAACATCAAATTGCTAACTCACCTACATTAAGATACTATTATGTCCACAAACCAGTAGTTCTTTCCTGTGATACTTCAAAGTCTAGTCTTGGTGCAGTTATTCTTCAAGAGGGCAGACCTGTTAACTATGCATCTAGAGCTCTTACCCAAACTGAGATGCAGTATGCTCAAATTGAGAAGGAACTTTTGGCAGTTGAGTTTGCATGTTCAAAGTTCCATATGGCTGAGCAATCCAGACAGAAACTGACCATCAACCCATAGTCACTATTTTAAAGAAGCCTATGCATGCCACTCCAGCAACAGTAGAAAGAATGATACTCAAATTGCAAAAATATAATTTCAAAATGATCTATATAAAAGGTAAACTTCTTTATCTGGCTGATACTTTATCCAGATCACCCAGAAATACTATTGAACGGCTTGATACAGAGAATTCTTACTTTGATGTCATGAAAGTGCGTAATTTTTCTGTCATGAGACTTGATGAGCTAAGAGATCATACAAAGACTGATCCGATTTTGCAACAGCTCAACCACTTCATCAATGTAGGATGGCCGTCAAAGCAATTCAGTGTACTGCCAGAAGTGCAACCTTACTTTCCATACTGAGATGAGATGCTGATGGAAGATGATATAATTTTCAAAGATCCAAAAGTTATTGTCCCTTCTTCTTTACAGCCTGAATACATTCAGATTTTGCATCATGGCCACCCAGGTTCTAATTCTACCAAAAGAAGGGCAAGAGAACTATTATTTTAGCCTTCTCTAGCAAAAGACATTGATAAAGTGCTTTCTTCCTGTTCAGTGTGCAACAGTACTAAGCCACATCTGCAGAAAGAGTCACTTCAGCTAAGGCAAATTCCTGAACTACCTTTGTCAACAGTAGCAACTGACATATTTGAGTGGAGCAGTCAACATTACTTAGTGTTGGTAGACTCCTATTTGAACTGTTAAATTGGCAAACAGACACCAACTGTACCACAGCTAGGAAGTTTATTATAAAACACAGGTAAGCACTTTCAGGGATGTACCCCTTCATCAGACAACTCACAAAAACACTTCATTCCTTATATAGTAAAAACACATGCTATCAATTAAGTCTTAAAGATACAATGTTAAAAACAAATACATGAAAATGGTTCATTCTAGTATATCTTAAATATGCATATATCTGGTTCAAAAATTCATAAATGTTGATACACATATTATATATATGAGTCCTGGTTAGTCATAATATATTAACATTGCTAAAACCATGTCCTACTGTGCAAAGATATTAAAACGTGAACTATAACATACAACATAAATACAAATAAATAAATAAATAATGCACTAATAACATATAAAATATAATATATATGTGTATGAAAAGACGTTAGTGTGTGTGTGTATGTATATATATATATATATATATATATATATATATATATATATATATATACATGTGTGCATATAAGTATATAAAATACAAAAATATAAATATACGTGTATATATGTAGATAAAAAATATACATAAGGAATATATAAATAACTTTAACTTAATGTGTCATAATGACAGAACATAGATTACAGTATATTAAAATTCTAAAATCATAACAGTCAATGTTTAAGTGGACGAGCTTTTAAGAAAGGTTTCAAGGACACCATATTGTTTAGACCTGGTGGTTTATCTGCATTAAACAACATAATCCATTTTTGTTCTGCAACCTCTGTGTCATTAGACAAATTGCCCCCTCTCAATCTCTCTGGTAGGGCTTGAACAAGGAACTTAAAATTATGGTCTGGTCCCTCGTTCTTATTATGCATAGCTATAGCACTACTCTCTTTACAATTCTTGATGTCCCTGTAGTGTTCCAGTATTCTCTCTTTCAACCGCCTGTTAGTCTTACCTACGTAAAAACTAAAACATACTGTGCAATAGGCAAGATATACTACATTGGATGTTGTACAGTCAGCGTACTGACTGCTGTTAAAACTAAAACCCTTAGCTGGGCATACAAAGCTTCTACCACTGTGAATATACTTGCAGGCTGTACAATCTCTACATATGTAGGTACCCAATCTATCTGATCTATTCTGGATGGTTGATGTATCATTCCTATAGCAAAGGTGACTCTTTAATGTCCTGTTGTTCCTAAATGTAAAATTAGGTTTAGGCCCAATAATACCTTGTAGATCACTAATTGTAGAAAGAATGCCCCGATTCTTGGTAATCACATTACAAACAGAATTAATATTGCTAGCAAATGTTAACGGCATTCTTAGGGTGTTATCAATAAGCCCTTGCATATGGCTGGTCATATTGTTGTTAATAATTGGAGTATTTGGTTCAGTGCTCCCTTCTTCATAGAAATAAGGTCCGCATCTTCCATTTCTATTGCTCCAACCTTCATTAATACATTTATCTATATCGTGTGCATTGTATCCCCTCTCTAAAATTTCTGTCTTCAATAGTTGTAGAGCACTGGCTACTTCCCTGTCATTGTTGAACAATCTCATAGTTCTGTAGACTTGACCCTTAATGATATTCCACTTGGTATGGTTAGGATGCATACTTGTGCTATGCAGGTAGTTGTTCTTCCTAACAGGTTTCCTATATAGGCTGGTTTTGATGTGAATTAAATAATCTTTCCTAACCTTAACATCCAAGAAATCAATCTCTTGAACAGAATACTTAGATGTAAACCTAAGGGACATAGTAGTATTGTTCAAATAAGCAAGGAATTCATGTAAAGCAGCCTCAGTGCCATGCCATAGCAAAAATATGTCATCCACAAATCTAGTGTACCAGCTAATATGCTTGCTGTATATGGCATTAAATAATACATGAGTTTGTTCCCATTGTACAAGGGAAAGGTTGGCGTAGCTGTAAGCACAAGCTGTGCCCATAACCACGTCAACGTTCTGTAAATAATAATTCTTGTGAAAAATGAAAACATTGTTGGCCAATATGATGTCTAACAATGCACAAATCAAATCACATTTGTTCCTAGTGTGATTTGCATTGTTAAGTAACTCCCTTACATTGTCAATACCCCATTCATTGAGGATGACAGTGAAAAGTGATTCTGCATCCATTGTCACAAAGAAACAACTGCTATCACCATTACTGTCAGCTCATTTCAATATAAGAGTTTCCAGGAATGTTTTAGAGTCTTTAAGCAGACTATCACAATCTTTCAGTAATGGATGTAGATTTTTTTCAACAAAAATTGAAAGGGGCTCTGTCATCCACCCTTTGCTAGATACAGTGGAAGCATTGGTGGTATATACAGACTTTTATGAATCTTGGGTAATCCGTATACCTCAGGAATGGTAGGACTACTCACAGTAAAATAGTCAAATAGTTGTCATTAATCATCCCTGTAATCAACAGTTCAAAAATCAGAAAGGAAACCTTATCTATAATACCTTTCACAACAAGGCATGATACAGATTGATATGTTACATCATTATTTAACAGTTCAAACATTTGTTCAAGATATAGTCCCTTGTCTACAACAACAATCCCCCCTCCCTTATCTGCAGGCCGTATCTCAATAGAGTTCATTAGTTTCAACTCTTCCAGGGCTTTGTATTCAGATTTACTTAGATTGTAAAAAGTCTCAGAACAAATACCAGCATTTTAATACCTTTCTAATTTGTTTGTCACATACTTCAATAAACGTGCCAATTATAGCATTACTTGGAGGAACATATGTACTGGGCTTCTTAAAAATGCCTTTATTCATTTGAGTATTAGTGCCAAACATAGTTCTTAAAGTTAGACTGCGACCAAACAGATGCAAATTTCTCAGAACTTCAGGTAGATGTGCTTTCTTTGCTGGCACAAAGCCTTTATTTAACAACATAGTCTGGGTTTCAGTAAGCATATGAGAGGAAATATTGAAAATTAAACCTGCCTGAATCTTTTCCTGTTGTGTCCTTCCGGACTCAATGGTATTTGCTGCTGCTGATTCCTTGAACATCCCCTGATGGGTAAGGGGTTCTGTAGTAAAAAAATGATTCACTTCATTTGTTGAACTGGACCCTGCTGATGTCATCGTTCCATTGCTAGAAGTTTGCAGATGTCTGCCATCTTTGGGTCTAACGACTGGTATGCCATTTACATTTGGAGTCAACTTACTTGCACCCATTAAATCAGTCGCTGGTTGTACAGGACCGTTTGTTGCATCTGTACAGTTGGTAGCCATGTTGCTGCCTTTCATGTATGTCGCACGTGATGTGGAGGGAGTGTTAGGTGGCTGCTCATTCGAAATAACACTTCCCTGCCTCGCTGTTGTGATTGGCTCTGACGACACTAATTGACATGTATTATTCATAGGGGGCATTCTCTAGCCCAAGAAAATACATTCCCCATTTGAAAATCATTGAAATCCCTATTTAATTTACGTTTCTTGACATTCAATAGCCTTTTTTTCATAATTCAGAATGTTGTCATGTAAGGTTTCAAGTTTAACACCAACTAATTCAGGGGGATAGGAATAAAGTATTTATCATATAGAACATTGATGTCCTTAGCCAGTTAATCTTCCTGTGGCCGAAAAAAATCTATCAGGAGATGTAAATACCTTGCACTGCATTCTAGATTAATAATTTGCCACTGCCTGAGTAATTTGGGAGAAACCTGTCCATATGTGGGCATTGTCAACACACGGAGACCTTTAGGCACAAGGTTATGCTTAAGAGATGCCTCAAAGTGAAAATGTTACCATTGGAGGCGTTTAAATTTGTATCATTTTTTTTCTAGCTCCTTATAAGCACTATTAAAGTTATTTTGTTGTTCAAAATCATTACTGACAGCTGCATCCAATATATTTAGTCCTACATTTAAAAGAGGGTTGTTAACAGTCAGTAGTCCATTGAACATTCCCGTTGATAAGCCAACTGTATCCTTAGAGTTGTTTCCATTGACTGTAGTAGTCATAGATTCAGATGTAGATAACTGTATACTTCCATCTGCCATGTTCAATTTGGAGAGGAAAAACAATTGTAGAACACGGAACAGAAAAATCCTCTACCAACTAATGAAACAGCTGGTGTAAAATAAATATAGTTAAAGTAGCAAACAGACACCAACTATACCACAGCTAGGAAGTTTATTATAAAACACAGGTAAGCACTTTCAGAGATGTACCCCTTCAATGTTCTATATGATAAAATACTTGATTCCTATCCCCCTGAATTAGTTGGTGTTAAACTTAAAACCTTATATGACAACATTCTGAATTATGAAAAAAGGCTATTGAATGTCAAGACACATAAATTAAATAGGGATTTCAATGATTTTCAAAAGGGGAATGTGTTCTCTTGGGCTAGAGAACGCCCCCTATGAATAATACACATCAATTAGTGTCATCAGAGTGAATTGCAACAGTGAGGCAGGGAAGTGTTATTTTGAATGAGCAGCCACCTAACACTCCCTCCACATCACGTGTAATGGATGTGAAAGTCAGCAACATGGCTACCAACTATACAGGCACAACAAACGATCCTGTACAACTAGCGACTGATTTAATGGGTGCGAGTAAGTCGACTCCAAATGTAGATGGCATACCAGTTGTTAGACCCAAAGATGGCAGACATCTGCAAACTTCCAGCAACGGAACAATGACATCAGCAGGGTCCAGTTCAACAAATGAAGTGAATCATTTTTTACTACAGAACATCTTACCCATCAGGGGACGTTCAAGGAATCGGCAACAGCAAATACTGTTGAGTCCGGAAGGGCACAACAGGAAAAGATTCAGGCAGGTTTAATTTTCAATATTTCCTCACATATGCTTAGTGAAACCCAGATTATGTTGTTAAATAAAGGCTTAACCTTTGCGCCAGCGAAGAAAGCACATCTACCTGAAGTTCTGAGAGATTTGCATCTGTTTGGTCGCAGTCTAACTTTAAGAACTATGTTTGGCACTAGTACTCAAATGAATAAAGGCATTTTTTAAGAAGCCCAGTACATATGTTCCTCCCAGTAATGCTATAATAGACACATTTATTGAAGTATGTGACAAACAAATTAGGTATTAAATGCTGGTATTTGTTCTGAGACTTTTTACAATCTAAGTAAATCTGAATACAAAGCCCTGGAAGAGTTGAAACTAATGAACTCTATTAAGATACGGCCTGCAGATAAGGGAGGGGGGATTGTTGTTCTAGACAAGGGACTATATCTTGAACAAATGTTTGAACTGTTAAATAATGATGTAACATATCAATCTGTATCATGCCTTGTTGTGAAAGGTATAGATAAGGTTTCCTTTTTGATTTTTGACCTGTTGATTACAGGGATGATTAATGAGCAACTATTTGACTATTTTACTGTGAGTAGTCCTACTATTCCTGAGGTATACGGGTTACCCAAGATTCATAAAAGTCTGTATATACCACCAGTGTGTCCCATTGTATCTAGCAAAGGGTGGGTGACAGACACCCCTTTCGATTTCTGTTGAAAAAAATCTGCATCCATTACTGAAAGATTGTGATAGTGTACTTAAAGACTCTAAAACATTCCTGGAAACTCTTAGATTGAAATGGGCTGACATTAATGGTGATAGCAGTTGTTTCTTTGTGACAATTTATTATTTATTTATTATTTTACATTTATTTACTGGGATAGTCCGACTGGATACATGTCCTTTTTCAGCGGAGGCCCGGGGGATGTAGAATCACTTTTCACTGTCATCTCCAATGAATGGGGTATTGACAATGTAAGGGAGTTACTTAACAACGCAAATCACACTAGGAACAAATGTGATTTGATTTGTGCATTGTTGGACATCATATTGACCAACAATGTTTTCATTTTTCACAAGAATTACTTTTTACAGAAAGTTGGCGTGGCTATGGGCACAGCTTGTGCCAACAGCTACGCCAACCTTTCCCTTGTACAATGGGAATGAACTCATGTATTATCTAATGCTATATACAGCAAGCATATTAGCTGGTACACTAGATTTGTGGATGACATCTTTTTGCTATGGCATGGCACTGAGGCTGATTTAAATGAATTAGTTGCTTATTTGAACAATACTACTATGTTCCTTAGGTTTACATCTAAGTATTCTGTTCAAGAGATTGATTTCTTGGATGTTAAGGTTAGGAAAGATGATTTAATTCACATCAAAACCAGCCTATATAGGAAACCTGTTAGGAAGAACAACTACCTGCATAGCACAAGTATGTATGCTAACCATACCAAGTGGAATATCATTAAGGGTCAAGTTTACAGAACTATGAGATTGTTCAACAATGATAGTGAACTAGCTAGTGCTCTACAACTATTGAAGACAGAATTTTTAGAGAGGGGATATAATGCACACAATATAGATAAATGTATTAATGAAGGTTGGAGCAATAGAAATTGAATGTGCAGACCCTTTTTTTATGAAGATGGGAGCATTGAACCGAATACTCAAATTATTAATAACAATATGGCCAGCCATATGCAAGGGGCTATTGATAACATCATATGAATGCCATTAACACTTGCTAACAATATTAATTCTGTTTGTAATGTGATTACCAAGAGTTGGGGCATTCTTTCTACAATTAGTGATCTGCAAGGTATTATTGGGCCTAAACATAATTTTACATTTGGGAACAACAGAACATTAAAGAGTTACCTTTGCTATAGGAATGATGCATCAACCATCCAGAATAGATCTGATAGACTGGGTACCTACATATGTAGAGATTGTACAGCCTGCAAGTATATTCACAGTGGTAGAAGCTTTGTACACCCATCTAAGGGTTTCAGTTTTAACAGCAGTCAATATGCTGACTGTACAACATCCAGTGTAGTATATCTTGCCTATTGCACAGTATGTTTTAGTTTTTACATAGGTAAGACTAACAGGCGGTTGAAAGAGAGAATACTGGAACACTACAGGGACATCAAGAATTGTAAAGAGAGTAGTGCTATAGCTATGCAAAATAAGAACGAGGGATCAGACCATATTTTAAGTTTCTTGTTCTACAAGTCCTGCCAGAGAGATTGAGAGGGGGCAATTTGTCTAATGACACGGAGGTTGCAGAACAAAAATGGATTATGTTGTTTAATGCAGATAAACCACCAGGTCTAAACAATATGGTGTCTTTGAAACCTTTCTTAAAAGCTTGTCCACTTAAACATTGACTGTTAGGATTTTAGAATTTTAATATATAATTTTAGTTACCGTAATCTATGTTCTGTCATTATTACACACTAAGTTATTTATATATTCCTTATGTATATATTTTTTATCTACATATATACACGTATATTTATATTTATGTATTTTATATACTTAAATGCACACATGCACATATATATATATATATATATATATATATATATATATATATATATATATATATATATATATATATATATATATATATATAGATAGATATCTCTGTACACTAACATGTCTTTTCATGCACATATATATTATATTTTACATGTTATTAGTGCATTATTTATTTATTTGTATCTATGTTGTATGTTATAGTTCACATTTTAATATATTTGCACAACAGGACATGGTTTTAGCAATTTTAATATATTATGACTAACCCTGACTCATATATATAATATGTGTATCAACATTTATGAATTTTTGAACCATATATATGGATATTTAAGATATACTAGAATTAATCATTTTCATGTATTTGTTTTTAACATTGTATCTTTAATTGATAGCATGTGTATTTACTATATAAGGAATGAAGTGTTTTTGTGAGTTGTCTGATGAAGGGGTACATCCCTGAAAGCGCTTAGCTGTGTTTTATAATAAACTTCCTAGCTGTGGTACAGTTGGTGTCTGTTTGCTACTTTAACTATATTTATTTTACACCAGCTGTTTCATTAGTTGGTAGAGGATTTTTCTGTTCTGTGTTCTTATTTGAACTGGTTTGAGATCGACTTGCTACCTAATCTAACTTCCAGTGCTGTTATTACTAAGATGAAATGTCATTTCTCAGTCCATGGAAGTCCACACAAAGTTATTTCTGACAACAGTTCTCATTTTACCAGTCAATTGTTTTAGAGATTTGCTAAATTGGCATAATTGTTAAGGGATTTACCTTACAGACACAAGGCGCAGGGTTTGATTCTCACATGGAGTTATTGGCTAGGCTTAAAGTGGCCCACAAGGGCAGTTAGCCTAGTACAAATCTATGAACTTATGAACCTATAAAGAGTGGGACTTTATCCATGTTGCTAGCAGTCCTGAATATCCACAGTCAAACGGCTTTGCTGAACATGCAGTACAGAGTGCAAAGCAATTACTGGAGAGGTCAAAGTGTGACAATACCAATATCTTCTTGAATTTACTTAATCTCAGAAATATACCCCGTGACAATTTACTTGGCACACCTGCTCAGAGACTTCTATCTAGGCAAACCAGAACAATCTTGCCTACGTATCAGTTCTAGTTTGTTGGTGCCTAATGCTAAAAATAACAGAGCAATCAAAGCCCATCTTTTCAAAAAGCTTTCTTCTCAGAAGTCCAGCTATGATTAAACAAGCAGATTTCTTCGTCCATTAAAAGAAGGAGAGACAGTGAGGATGGAAATGACAAAAGTTTTGATCGAATTGGTCAAGTGAGAGGTATATGTAATGAGCCAAGATCCTACTTATTGGAATCTAAGGCTATAGAGTATAGAAGAAACCGCCAAAATCTTCTACCTGTATCAGCAGTGATATGGCAGCATTGTACCTGTGACACAGACTCTAGAACTCAGAGCCACCTCATACTGAAGAACATGTCTCAGTATTCCTTCCAGTTCCTGATGATATCCCAGATGTCCCCAAAGTTGAGCATTCTTTGAGGACAGTCCCAGTTGCTAGATCCAGTTCTGACTTTTATGTTACACAGTCAGGTCGTATTTTTGTATGATTGCATATCCAGTAATTAGTTCTGTATAATTGGATGTCAAAAGATCATTTCTGTAAATTGCATGTCATTGAATACTGTCATTTCGTATATAGACTATTTCTCAAAGAGGGAGGATGTAGATCAGAATGTGTTTATATACCTTTAAGAAGCATTTCCAGATGTACCACATGCATATAAATAGCAAGCACATGCTGCCATTGTGAGAGAACAGCCAGAGTGTTAACATGTAGGAGTGCAGTAGTCAGTCTGTTTATAAGTTTATTTAAGTTTAAGTTACAAAGCCTCATTTCTGATGTGTTTGACTGTAATAAAGCTGCTTGAACAGGACCTACTAATGTTCGTCTGTTTTATCCTGACCAGACGAGCAACAATCTTTACTAACATTTTATTCATGTTATTTTTCATTAGGAGAAGATTTATTCCTTCAGGTAAGGCTGATAGCTTTTAGATTTTGTATTATTAGTCTAAGTTTAGTTTGTGGAAACCACCATTTGGAAAGATATTATTGCATGGAGTTAATTGTTTTTGAGTTATTTATGCAGCAGATATTTGGATGCAGAACTTGTTGTACTATAAATGGAGTATACTGCTTTATTCTAGTGCCTTCACTAAGAATATAAGGCACCGGGTGATTTATTCATTTGTTTATTTTAGGCAGTATCAATATATATGCAGTTACATATACTGCAGCAAGTGTAGGTGTTGGTCCTGCATAGTTACCTGTAAAGATATCTTAGCTCTCATTGCAAGTAGTACTATCACATAGTGGATATATTGGCACCATTTATGACTGAGGTCACTTGCCTCCTGCCCAATGGAGATGTTAGGGTTAGGGCCATACCCCTAATTGTTGAGAAGCCAGTGAAAACACAAGTCACCATTAAATCTGCATATATGATGGCCTTCCCTGGCAAGCTGTCATCCTCCATGGGAAATACGTAGGATGGGGAGAATGAATGCGTCTGGCTGATTTGGGTAGTATTAATGGCCAGCAGGCACAGCAGTGTAAAGCGCATGAAAATCAATTGAAGTTAAGCTTTCTCTTCTACATCAAAAACAACCACATTTTCAGCCATTTTGATCCTAATACTTCTCCTGCTATCTTAAAAGATATTTATAATGCTGATTTCCCTAAATGACAGACAGTGTTTCAATGGATGGAGAGATTGCTGGAGGCCTCCATAACTCTGTCTACCAATATAATGCTTTTACCAGCATAAAGTATACTACCATAAACTACAGATTTCAGTGGCAACAGCTGTGCATTGCCTATACACTGCAGCACATGGTCTTATACAGGTAGTTTATCCTTGTCATAAACATCATAATATGGTATACACCTGCAAGAGCTCTTTTTTAGACCCCATGCTGATATTATCAAGCACTGCTCTTGACTCCCATTTGACTAAGTTATTCCTCTACAGGCAAGCAGTGGGCAGTTCATTCCTTTTATAAAGCAAAAGCTCTGTGCCCTATTCATTCCCAGACTGAAGGAAAAGCCCATTATAATTTCATAGGTACATAAGTGTTAACTAGGCTAATGACCACAAGGGCCTTTTTAAGTCTAACCATGCATCCCAAATCTCTGACACGTTCCAATACCCTTGATAAGTGTAAGCAGGTGCTTGGGAGATGAAACGTTTACAAGCAGGGCCCTGGGAGATGAACCATTTACGGGTAGCCTGTGTCCATTAGAGACACAGGTGTCAAAGCAGGGATGAATTTCCTGTTTCCCAACCAATTGTCCAAGTTGTACTTGAATTGAGTTAGGGAGGAACTCTGCTTCACATAGATGGGGAGCCTGTTCCAGAGACAGGGTAGTCTCTGGGATTCATACCTGTTCTCTCCATGAGGTCTTGTTTATATCACGGACAATGTTTAAGCCTTTAGAATGGGTAATTCTGGTGCTGTTTGTTCTGTGGATATGCAGGAGGTCCACCACAGTGGGGTCTGACAATGTCTTGTATGCCAGGCATAGATATTTCCTCAAAAGCCTGTAAGAGACAGAATACAGGGAAAGGGCCTTGAGGCATTCCAATTGTTGGATTTGCCTGGTTAGGTACATACCAAAGGGTGTATTGTACTCAATAACAGGTCTGATGAATGACAAATACAGTGGAACAATGACTTCCTTGGACTTAGATGCTGTACCTTTGTTTATAAGTTGTGCAGCATAGAATGATTTATTCATTATTGTAGACATGTGGTGGACAAAGGCTAGATTACTGTGTATGTGTGTCCCTAAGTCCCTGATTACTGGGTCAACTCTAAGGGGTGTGTTGTCAAAATGATTGTTACCAGGGGTGGATTACTTCCTGAAGGATACTATTAGGCATTTCTTGGCATTTATTTTTACTCCATGGCTCTGACACCAGTTGTTTGTCTGTGCCAGCCCTTCCTGGAGAACATTTGTTTCAGTGTGGGATTCAATGACAGTTCCTAATTTGCAATCACCTGTGAATTTAGTCAACCAGTGACCATTAACATTGGCCTTGACTTCAGAGAAGTAAATGTCAAGAAGGAGTGGTCCAATGACTGATCCCTGGGGGATACAACTTGTGACTGGCCTCTTTGTAGAGGTAAAATCCCTAATTTTAACTTCCTGGTTCCTGTCTGTGAGCCAGTTGCTATTCACCTGGTGGCATACAGGTATGTACCTAACCTCCTGAGTTTGTCAACAATACCCAAATGGGATATTATGTCAAATGCCTTGGCCAGGACAAGGTAGGCAATGTGAACCATTTTGCCCTCATCCATTGCTTTGGTGACCTTCTTAAAGAAGTCCACCAGGCTGAGTAGGCATGACCTGCCCTCAATTAAACCAAACTGGGTTGGGTCCAGTGTCTGGAGGTTTACTATATCACTACTGATATATTGACCAATTTGTTTTAAGTGAGGGTGAAAGGGGAGTTGTCATATATGTGAGATTGATCCTTGCCCTCTCTTCTCCTCCCTCAAGCCCAAAACCATTCCCATGGTGGTTGTGATGGCCACAATTATTACTGTTCCAGCACAACGAATGTGTGTCAGTACCCATGACCAGTCCCTCAAGGTTATGTGTAGCACAGTCCTCATTTGACCTTTAATGCTGCATGCTAGATCCTGATTCTTTTAAATAAAAGACTAGACTGCCTCCATCCCCTAGGATGAGTTTAGCTGGTATCTTTTGCTCACTTCAAGATCCAGTCCAGCTGTTCCACCTTCCCTGCTGCTAAATGAATACTAGTCATCTGGAGCATTAATCATTGTTTTAATTCTCTGCATTACAGAGCCAGGCATACCGGCTGAGCTCTATAGTTCCCCTGCCACTTTCTAATAGAAATCTAGACTATTAACCTCAGATAATGTTCTAATTTCTGCTCTTTAGCTTTAGATAAAAAAATCATATGGCATCCCCTGTAAAAGCAATCTTATTTATGTGTGTTTTTTGTTTGTGAACATAAAGTCAGAGGACATTAAAAAAATAAACTAAAAAACTACCAAGCCATATTTGTGACTTATCTGTAGAAGTACTTCCCGACTGATGCTTCTGTGATTTCACTGTCATCATCCTTCTCTTATGATCTTATTACTACTTCACTGCCATTACCATTATTGCTATTAGACCATACCTGAATCATACATCCACATCCGTGACCCTGTCTTCCAATGGTCTTGCTATCCCTACCATTCCTTAGGATTCCCTCTCACCTGTTGATTAAAACTGCTCATTTGCTTTGTCTTTTTCATCTATATACTTTGTCATGAGTTTAGGCTCATTACAACACCATTATTTTCTCTTCAGTAACTACTTTGCATCACATTTGCATCTCAACTCCTTATTTACACTCACACACGCACACACAATTGAACACACATACACGCATGTGCGCACACACACACACACACACACACACACACACACACACACACACACACACACACACACACACACACACACACACACACAAATATTTCTCTTCCATTTTCTAATCACAGCTATTTCTCTTCTTTTTTATGATTGCAAAATAGAACTGGCAGATCATTTTTGATTTCATCTTTAAATTGGAGACATCTTTGGCTTGGTCCAAATAAATAGAACCAGAAATTTTCCTTAATTATTTTAATGAGAGAATTCTAAATTTAATATTGCATTTTAGCTAATTACTTATGGTCAGATTAGAACTACTACCAGGAAGACCTAGCCTAAGGAAGTAAGTATCTCACTGAAACCTGATCATAAGCATTAATTTACATTATATTCTAATTGCCATCCTATCTACCTACCAAGATGGCTTTACCAGATCTGAGAGAAGACTAATTCCTCCATCTCTGACAACTCCACTAAGTTTTATATCATCACAGATTAATCCTGCTATCCACTCTTGTGGCTATAATAGATATAAATAAGTTAATGGGAATGGCCGTTTTATGGATCCATGTAGCAGACACTAGTTATTAGTCTCTCAGAACTGCAGCATCTCTATTACTACATTGTTTCTTATGTCATGTCTTTATTCCACCTTATCCGCTTCAGTATCACTCATCATCTCCTCCAGGTGTTTGTGTTTCATGGCGCTAAAGGTTTTCCTAAATTCCTGTTCTACCATATCCATTTGTTTCCTCTTTTCTTTCTGCAGTTGTCTAGCCATGAAACTGTGTTAGAGTGAAATAGCAAGACTGTCCTTACTTGAACACTTACTTTTCGGCCATGTAACCTGGACCAAAACACCAAAGGTGGAGGTGTGTCCATATTAATTAAGGATATCCACACCTCCAGGCTAGTTGCTCAGCATAATGCATCTGAGGTTATCCAAGTGCAGCTAACTCTGTGCAAAACTGCAATCCAAATTGTAGCTTGCTACAGATCCCCCACCATGCCTCAGGATTCCCACTCCTCTTTTCTTGATGTACTGGAAAATTTTAGGGTTCAACCAAACACCCTAATAATGGGTGACTTCAACTATCCCACCATTAACTGGGAAAACTGCTCGTGTACCAACTCCTTAGCTTAACGCTTTCTGGAATTCATAAACTCCAATGCCCTGGATCAACTTATCCACACCCCCACCAGGGCAACAATATCCTAGACCTAGTCCTTACCAGCATGAGTGACTGGTGTTCCACACCTAAAGTCATCTCCTCGTTGGTCCGATCCGACCATAAGCTAATCACCCTTGATATCTACATCCTGCCCCCACCCCCCATTAAGGAAACCATGGTAAAAAACTTCTCCAAAGCCAACTTCATGCTTCTTAAGACAGAAGTGGTGAACTTCATGACACCCATGCAGATGGACAATACAGTTACGACTGCTGAATCCTACACAAATGCACTCTATAAGCACTTACACGAGTGCATGGATCGTGCTATCCCAAACAGAACCAAGATGCTATTCTCCAAAAAAAGGAAGCCAATCTGGTGGTCCCCTGCCATAAACAGTGCAACAGAAGGAAGAAACTGTTGCAAAAGAGAGTAAAATCCCATGAGTGGAGGAACTCCCTGGTCAGCCTCAGTAAGAAGCTGAGATCCCTTATAAGATCATCCAAAGCTAGCTATGAAAACAAAATCACCACTGATACTAAGGACAACCACAAAGCATTCTATAGCTATGTCAAGAATCTCTTTGGCAACACCCAGATCTACTCTGGTTACAGCACAACGGCACAAAATTACAGAACCAACTGATATTGCCAACATCCTGGCAGATAGGTTCAGTGCTACCTTTACCCCCACACCCTAAAGGGCCCATATCTATACAGGAAGAATGCAGAGTCCCTGTAATCACAACTACTCAGGTAAAAGCTGCACTCTCTAAAGCCAAAAACACAGCATTCATGGGACCGGACAACATCCCAGGCTGCGTTTTACACTAACCTCAGAACAAACTGGCTCCCCACTTAAGCACCATGTTCAATAATAGCCTCACATCAGGCTTTGTGCCCACTGAATGGCACACAGCAACAGTTATCCCACTCCACAAAGGGGGAGCCACCACTGATCCTAGGAACTATCGACCTATTAGCCTGATGAGCCTGGTCTGCAAGGCCATGGAACGTATCATCATGGAACTCATTAACAAAGACATTGGTAACTTCCAAACTCTGGATCCCACCCAGTTCAGGTTTGTGAAAGGCAGATCATGCCTCTTGAACCTGATCGACTTCTTTGAGGCAATCACCAAAGCTGTAGATGAGGGTAAGGTGGTTCACACAGCCTATCTTGACCTCGGCAAGGCTTTCAACACCATCCCCCATTCTGGAATTATAGCTAATCTCACTAAACTAGTTATAAATCCCTATGTCATGAGATGGGTTGCCAACTGGCTCACTGACAGAACCCACACTGTAAAAGTTGCAGACTCCAAATCTGACCTCAAAGCAGTGACAAGTGGAGTATCACAGGGTTTTGTCCTGGGACCTCTCCTGTTTGGTATCTACTTCTCTGAAGTACAGGCTAACATAGAAGGCCTCTGGCTAACAAAGTTCGCAGATGACTGCAAACTAGGAGCCATAGTCAAGTCTCCAAATGATCTGGACATCCTACAGAAGGACCTCACTGAGACAGATGCCTGGTGTCAGATCCATGGCCTCAAGCTCAATGCCATAAAGTGCAGTGTCATCCCCTTTGGTAAAAACTCTGTACCCATGAACTACCACATAAGCAGCAATCTACTTAACACCGAATGTGTGATAAGAGACCTTGGGACCCAGGTGGACAGTAGTCTCTCCTTTGATAGTCACATCGCCACAGTAGTCAGGAAGTCCTTCTATGTGGCACACCTCATCATAAAAGGTTCTCATCCAGGAAAAAAGAGGTCATTGTTCCTCTCTACTTGACACTCATTAGACCCATTATAGAGTACAATGCCCCTTTTGGAATGTACCTCACAAGACATCTGCAGCAGCTGGAAAGGCCACAGAAGTACCTCACAAAGAGAATTACTGGCCTCAAACAAATGCCCTATACTGACCGTCTCAAAAAACTCCAGCTTTACTCCATAGCATATCACCTCCTCCGAGGTGATCTCAGCCATATAAAGCTACACCTAAAGAAATCCCAGTCCCTCTGAGCTACATGCTCTAGGGACCTAAATCTTGTCACCACAATAAACAGGACATGCTGGACGGATAGATTCCTGTCACAGAGACTTCCCATACTTTGGAACAGGCTACCCATCTATGTCAAGCAAAGTTCTTCATTAGCACTCTTCAAGAAAAATCTTGATGAGTGGATGGGAATTAGGAAATACACCCCAGGGATCACTTCTGTGTCTCTGCTCGACAGTGGCACAGGAAAATAACTTTCTTGGGTGGCATAAGCCAGGGAACCTTGTTGGCTAGGCTTACGTAGCCCCTTGGTCTGATAGCCTAGTACCTACCTATGAACCTATGAAGTCATGCTGATATTCTTCAGTCTGCCTGTCCTTAAGAAATGACTTCATCAGTTTTCCAGAGACAATCGTCATGCTATCTGTTCTGTAATCATCTAACTCCTCCTTGACTCCTTTCTTGTGCAAAGTAGCCCCATAATAATTAAGTCCTCTGATACTAGATTTGAATCCACAGAAAGTCTTTACAAACACTACTAATAACCACATAGACAGGATGGCAGTTTACCTGGACCTTGTACATTGTTAGTCTTCAGCATCTTGGGATCATTTTTTTCCTCTTTCCTGGCTCCATCAGTTCAGTTCTCCCCTTTCTTACTTACACATCCTTAAGTTGATAGGTTGGTACTAGGCAGTTGATCAGGAAAATCATTTTTAGCTTAATAACTGCAATTTCCATTACTTACTACCCCTTTACATGAAGGTTTGTGGGTCAAGACTATGGATGTACTCGTAGTTCCCTTCCACTCATCCACGTTGTTTTTGAAGGGGGGAGGGAACTACTTTGTTTAATATGAAGAGGCAGTCTTTTTCCAAGGAGAGGAATTATTTCAATGAGGTATCTATAATGCCATAAAGTTTGCTTTATGTTACTGTGTAGGTTAAGGTCATTAGTAAAGGTGTTTATGGTGTTGCTGCTTTTCTGAATATGAAGTAAGTCATTCTGGATAGAGTTATTTGAGGCCTTGTTGGTTAGACAGAGATATCCCCTAAGGATTTTTTATGAGACAGATAAGTGGTATAGAGCTTTAATGTTGATGGAACTCAGACTCTTGATTTTTGTGAGGAAACATTGGAGTCTTTCAAACTGGGTCATATGTCTGAACAAGTACATGCAAAAGGGAGCATTATATCCCATTACAGGCCTTATAATGGAAGAGAAGAGAGATATGATAACATATTTGGATCTGGAGGAGATACTCTCAGTAATTAGCTGGTCTACACAGAAGGATTTGGTACCAAGCATGAGTACATGGTAGTCACAGGAGTGCTCATTGCTAACAAATGTGCCCAGTTCTCTAATAACTGTGTCTGTTTTGAGGGAGAAGTGACATTATTTATTCATTTGTTTATTTATTTATTGACTGACATTTGATTACTAGGAAAGACCAACTGGGTAGAAGCCATTTTCAATGGAGCCCCAGGGAGAAAAGCTCCAAAATATTTTAAAAGCAATAATTTTACAATCTTCAAAAATAAAACAAAACATCTGCAGGTTAAATAATTGTAACAAATTAAACGTAATATAAAAACATTGGTAAGAATCAATGCAAGTTATATGACAATCATTTAATATTTAGAAAATTTTTATACAGTTTGTAGAGGAACTAAAAGTAAGCTAGTCCAATAAAAACAATAATTGCAATATGAAGTGAGAGAAAAACAGGCTTATGGTATATTTAGAGAGAAAGTCAGGGAAGAGAATTTGATACAAGTAAGGAAGTAAGTGAAGAAAGGAGAGTAAGGAGTTATAAGGAATGAAAAAGTACTTGTTCACATTTAAGAATATAGTTTATTCTGGTTTTGAATAAGAACAGAGCCAGGTTTTAGCTAGGAAGTCTTTCAGAGTGGTATTGAAAAATGGGGGGGGGGGGTATTGACCTGATGGACACAGGTAAGGAGTTCCAGGCCTTAGCAACTTTGTATGAGAACAGATAATGCCCAGCAGATTTGATAGATTTGTAGACAGACAAGAGTTTTTCATTAGTGTGGCAAGATCGAGGGTGCCCTGTTTCTAAAGGATATAAAGCAACACTTTTTGGTATGTAGCTTAAGACCATGGCAATGCAGCTCGTTTGTGTTTGTTAGTTCTTCTTGTAGAATCCTGGAGTCTGCAGGGTAGTTGATGATGACTACAAGTTTACAGTAATCAGCAAACCTTGTCAGCTACAGTCCTTTGACATCAGCTTTAATGTCAGAAATGTACATATCAAACAGGAATGTTTTTTGTAGGAGAATGCTTCCCAGACTATTTTTAAATGGCATTCTAGATATGCTTGCCAGCTTCTGAACCAGCTCTTTATCCAAAACCTGTGTTGGCCTACTGTATAAGTCCAGCTACCTATTTTAGCTTCTTCATAGGCCATTCTCTCCATATACTACCACGCCCTTCATCCTCTTGTGAGTGATCTTGTTCTGATAGTTTCCTTTACTTACTCTACACTAAAGACATTTGATGACTTTATCCCTGTAATGCTGATCATTCTGGACAGAGCTATGACTGTTATCTTTTATTAACATAATGATGCCCTTCCAAATTGTCTTTGTCTTAAACACAATAGCAATTTATATTTTATTGAAGGAGGATGATCTTCCCTCATTGACATTGTTTTTGCACTTATTTGTTAATGTTATGAACACCTGGTGGTATCACTTTTCAGTATCATTTGTTTCATCTCAATGTTTATTTATTTATAATTTTGACATTAACTGCTATTATCTTTTATATGTTTGTAGTGTATGTGCAATTTTCACAAAGACCTCATAGAAAGATGAAATAGCTATTTACAATAAGTAGAGCAGGAGGTCCAGTCAACCGTAGCTAGACTAATAACCTACAAAAATGTGAGAAGTATAGTAGAATAAGCTCAGACAACCATATTCTCAGATGCCCACCAAGGATCAATATACTCAGAAGAAAATGTAAATATGAAAATGTTCAGTTTAGGTTGAACCGAAGGTTGAGATACCTCAGGCTATTCACCCTACTCCGAGGTACAGTAATGTTAGAATTGAATTGCAGGTGTATGGTGGATGTAGCTCATTAGTAATGTACAGGAGGCACTTGCAAAAAAATGTTTTAAAGTTGTTACAGGAAATTTTGACATTTATCGAAATTTCACTGAAGCTGCACTTTCTTTTTAGAGTTGCAGGACTCACACAGTTGTACTTATGAGTCTCAAAGTTCCAATAAGAAGTAACCCACCATGTTACTTACAAAAGAAAATATGGAGGGCATTTTAACTGCAGTATTGACAGTTGTAAGATTTATAAACAGAATTACAAATGCTAGTGTCCATGGTGGAATGAATGGTGCTTTCAGCTGCATGTAGTATGCTGTCTCCAGAATGTGTGTGGTGAATAAAAAGTATCTACTATGTAAACAAAGCTAATAAATGAGAAAAAATACCCAAAGCAGCCAAAGGTCACCCAGTAGGATAAGGACAAATGTAAAAGAATATACGAGCTAAGTGTCCACCAAAGCTGTCAGCATAAAAGTCTTTTATTATTTTGAATAAAAGACTTTTATGCTAACAGCTTTGGTGGACGCTTGGTTCGTATATTCTTTTATATAAACAAAGCTCATGGCTTGGAAACTACGCTTGACAAAATACAACAGAAAGGGCAACCCCCTATTAAGTGCCATGTAACATGGCAAGCCATTTCTACCAGTAATATTTGTTAATATGCTGGCCCGTATCTTCTACAATGTAAAATGAGCATGTTTATGTCCATATCTCACGTACCTATATCCTGGCTAGAATGTTGTAATATATACTACAGTGATCTGCCAAGGATGGCTGCTGACTTCATAGAAATGCATTGCTGTAGGGAGCAAATGAATGGTTGGAGCTAAATGAAATGGGGTGTTAATATGTCAGCTAGGGTCAACACTGACATTATCTTGTTAAATAAATAGTTGGCCCGATACCAGTGTACACATGTAGATATCTTGCTTCCAGCACTAAAAGGCATCCAACCTCTCATCATCCTCTCCTTCCAGTTATCACAGCAGTACTGTGGATTACATATGTGTTTAAATAACCAAATATATGACATATTGACTAAAGTAATTTATTTCAATTTTTTTCTAAAAATAACACACAAAGGCAGCAACTCTTCCTACCCCATTAACCACAATGTAATTTGGAGCAGAGAAGATGCTTTACTAACTGAATGCAAGAAATCTTGCCTGATATTAATTAGTGCTGTTTAGAAGTCTGAGGACCATAACTGTGATCCTCAGAATAGTGAAAATTTAAGTGCAGTTGGAGGGAATATATGCTAATTCTGAGATTGCAATATCTCAAAACATTCTACTTTCTTCAATGTACAGCAATCTTAGAGTTAATATATCTAAGTAGTAGGGATATGGGGGCATAACCCTCCACAATAGGGGTACAAGGGGTGTAGCACCCATGCAACATTATTTTAAACGTATAACAGTGAGTTCCAAAATGTTATTGTTTTTGGTTGCAATCAGACTTTAAGTTTGGAAGTGTCAAAACTTGCAGCATTCAATCTCACTCTTCTGAGAAGATATTTAAATTCCTTTAGGTTATTTTCAGTATCATACAATAGCAGAAAAGCCTAAAATAACTATAACTCATTTCCAACAATAACACCTAAAAGATGCAGGTAGTGACAAAACTCCAACAACTTCCCTAAGTAACCAGAATGATGCTTGTACAACAGTCACATTTAACTGAAGATTCAAGAGGCAGTGGTCATAATAACGTATTTCAAGTTGGTTCCAACAATAAGAATTAAAGGATGAAATTTTCCCATGTATTCACAAACATTGCAATGGAAAGAAGAAGGACATGTCAGACTGAACAAATGTAAGCAATGTCAGACTTGGCAAATGTAAGCAACACTGTTCGTAATAATGTATTTCATATTAATTACAGCAATAACAAACAAATATAGCAAACTTTCCCACTGCCTAAAATACAGAATTACTGTGCAGACCAAAAATATCTGCCTGACCATATGCCAGAAATTAATATACATATTTATGCATTTTGGTTTCTTCCAGCAGTAATACATAATGGCAGAAATCCCTCCACAAGAAGTTAGTGCAGATTATTAATGTTCTAAGCAATTTACAAGCTGTTTCCTGAAGTCTAGGATTGAATCCTTCAGTCTTCATTTGCCTACTATGTGATTCTGAGCAAGCTATTTAACCAGACAGTACTCTGGGCAATTGGGAAGTTGGGCTAAACTCTTCAATGGACTACTGGATTTCATGCCTTGTAACTGCTAATGAAACTACAACCTTATTATTATCCCACTCCACAATAACCAGAATTGTACTCTGCACATCAGACATACTAAATTGAGCAAATGCAAGAAATGCAACCATATTAATATATTTCTGATGGATTTCCACAAAACAGTTAAGGGTTGCAAACTACACTCCAAAAATATTCAGAATTCTACTGGGGATAGAGGGCATGTCTAACTAGCCAAGTTTTAAAACTGCTGTCCTTAGTATTGTATTTCATTCTGTTTTATTTACTTTGTGTCTACTTATTTATCTGATAATAACTTACTAGTCACGACTTCCTATTTTCAGTGATAAGGCTACAGCACATTTTGGTTAAGCCACTTGCTCATAGTCACACAACAGGCGACTGGGGACTGATGGACTCATATCCAGGACTACTGGATGAAGCTCATTAACTGGTCATTAACTTAATCTGTTGCACTAAATGATATAATTGTTTCCAACAAAAATGTACTAAGGGAGAAAGAACTACCTCATCAAAACTAGAATTGCATTGTAGGCACTGGGCATATCTGAGTGACCATATACCAGAAATTCTGGTGCGTAGTTATCTATTTCAACTTCTCTAGTAATAACACACACACTGGCTAGAACTCCTCCCCTCCCAAGTCCAATAAGTACAATGGCACTAAACATAGCAGACATTTTTGACTGCCCAAATACAAGAAAACTTTCCCATAGTAATGTATTTCAGTTTGGCACCAACAATAACTCATAAAGGGTGCAACCCTACCACTTCAACCCCATTTAGCAGAACTGTACTAGGGTTACCACCTGTCCCACTTTGTGATGGACAGTCCCTCTTTGGGCAGTTGTGTCCTGTGAAAAAATTGAAAAGATGGCAAATATCCTGAGATTTTAGGACAAAAATATTTCCTATGTTTTCTTTAATGATTGCATAAAATAGTTATTTTGAATCTGAAATATCTAAATGTTACATGAATTAGTATAAGCAATCCAAACGCTGCAAGAATAAGTTTTTATTTTGGCAATAAAGTGAAACTCTGTCCTTTGTACTGGTCATGGGTATGATTTGTCCTGCAAAATCAGACATTTCTACAAACAATGTCCCACTTTGGGCATTTGAAAAGGTGGCAACCCTAAACTGTACTGGAAAAATCTTCAAGCAAATTCATTCAGTAATAATCACAAAAAAAGTGGCAGACAAACATTCTTATGCAACACGATGAGACAGGCTAAGGTTATTGTTGATGCATTTTAAAATGTCTGTTCTAAAATCGGAATTCTTCACATCTAATTAAGTAAACTTTGCACTCTGTTTTATGTTATTTATCAACACCTTCTGCAATGGCATATCTTCAAATTATAATTAATACCACTATTTCAAAACTATTACCAATCCCTTATATACTTCAAGAGTTTCTATTCAGACACTGTATACTGTAGGAAGCTGTGATCCCGTTTGTGACTGGTTAATTCAACTTACTAACCTATCAGGTAAGATCACATTAGCAAGTGAGCCTAGGAGTTCTAAACTGACTAGCATACTAGGCAGTCCATACTCTTTTTTTCCAGTTGCTACTCCTCACAGCCCAGTTGTTCACCAGTAACAGCAACCTGCTAAATATGTAATTATGGTAGAAATATGTAAACTCAGTTGCGACAGACTGAATGCCGGTGGGGGCATCCTAATATTTGCTGGGCTGTTTTCGAGGATAGCTCAGTAGTCATTCACATACTTTTTTATGCAGGCCACAGGACCACAAATCAATAGAGAATAATCAGTAGTTTGTAAGACTCATCAGATAGTGCTGAATGCAGGACTTAGAAATCTAAATAACTATGCAAATCATAGGGAGCAGAAAAAATAAATAAATAAAAATATTAAAAATAACACTTTTATTAGTAAACTAATTGAGGGTCTGAGGGTCTGCAACCCAGCACCTTAATAGCACCAGTTATCCTGAATCTTTGCCAGTGCAGAGTGGAATGTGTTTAAATCTACAATCGTGCCCCCCCACACACACACACCTCTATGAGAGTGTGCCACAGTACACAGCTCCACAGAGAGAATGACCCACACACAGTGTATTTAGGGAAGGCTGTGCCAGTACACATGAATGGGCAAAATAATTCCTAAATATCTGAACTTTGTTTGCATCACTATCCTTTCCTGCATGCCACTACGCAATTGTCTTTCACTAGGGCTTTGTACTCAATGTCTAACTCCAGAGTCCTGCCACATTACAGATCCACACTGGACTGTACTGAGAAGTGTATAACCCACTTGTATTTGTCAGTGTGTAACATTATAGCTCCTGTGCACTGGTAGCTGTGGCATCCAGGCACGTAGGATAGTTAGTGCCTTGTTGCTTTATAGATGCCTATGAGTGCTGTAGGCATGACTTCCGCACATATTGCTACCATATAGTCATGCCAGATTTGTTAACAGCACTGCACAGCAGTCTAATGGCTACATTTTCATAATTTAAAGTATGTATAATCTTATACTGCTGCAAATTTTAGATGACCTACTCTGGTATGCTGTATACTGCCTCTGAATTGCATTAACACTGTTATTCATGAAATTCATGAACACTGTTAGTCTGAGATGTTACATGTTATCTTCATTCTAGGGCATTTTTTAAACAGAAGTTGTTCTGCCTTTTCTAACTTGTGGTAATCAGACAATGTTTTCTTCCCTCCCTTAGGAATTTGGACATATAAGTAGCCTTGAGAACAGGCTTTTTACAGGACTGACCATAAGTACAAAAAGTCTCACAGGCATATAGACTTGTAAATGAATGTAGTGATGTCTTTAGTACAGTACAGTTATGTGCCAGACTTGCAGCATCTCAATTATATAAAATTAAGATCATCTGAGGTCTTATAAGTTTGATTCATGTGTGAGCCTTGCTGTATTAATTTAAGGAAGAGCAAATCAGTCTTTTTTATTTCCTTACGGTGCAAAGGGATGACTCTATGTCTGAGCCTTTGAGGTATTGAGTTTTACTAGCAGTTCAATTGCTCAAAGAGTCAGCAGCGGAATGAAAGTAGTGAAGCAGCTGACACCAGCTTGCCCTTCTCTGGGGGGGATGGAGTTGGTTAATGTCCTGCAACAAGAAAACTATCTGGACAGAGGTTCAGGTGTGTCAAAACACAGTGACTAGACAAATGTGAGTCCAACCAATGAGTGTGCTTGTTGTAGCTGAGCAGCATGTATGTGTGGATACATACCACTTCACCATCCAAGGCCGTCCATTAAGGGGAAGGTTATGTATGTAAGTTAATAATCTGATATTCTCAGTAAGATGGCCATGCACTATTCTGACTCTCATTTCTCCCCACTGTAACCTAATAGGCAATAAGGCATGTTACTCAAAGACTAATCTTCTCTGGAAAGTGGGGCGCCCCCATGGTTAGTGTGAGGTGCTAACATTGTCAAGTAGCTTGACAGCAATAAGGTTAATCTCCTTCAGAGGTCACTCCCAGGAGGCTATGGGACATCTTGTTCTCAAGAGGGAAGGGAGAATTAATGGATTCACCATGGTATTTCATAAAGGATCGATGGTCAGAAACAAAAAAAAAAAAATCAGTCTGTTTCTCATATTAAAAAAATAGTTAAAGAAACCAACATTTAAACATTTCAGGATGTTTCAGTTACTGGATTAATTAGGTTATAATATTGGTCCACCCAAGTTGCAATATACACAATGTTAGTTTATTATCTAAGTATTTTCCTTTTTTATTATTTTAGGGGGTTATTTTTATTTAGTTATATAGTCATTTAAATGAATCCAGTTTTTATCAAGTTGTTCTTTTTCACTGGTAATGAGTATGGGTTAGACTTGGGGTGAGTATTTGTTTCAAATTTGAGGTGATCCCACCTCAAAACACAGAAAGGCTATCTAGTACTTAACAGTGACCATTTGTAGAACTCTACTTGACAAATATACACACATTGGGAGGGTGGCCTAATGGTTAAGGTGTTTGCCTTACAAACACAAGGTGCAAGGTTTGAATCTCACAAGGGATAATTGGCTAGGCTTAAAATGGCTCACAAGGGCAGTTAGCCTAGTACTAACCTATGAACCTAAAACAATTGAGCCCTGGGAGTGCTGGGATATCACAGCTGTCTGTTGTCACTGCTAGTAAAGCCATCTGTATGTCATATGCCAACATGATGGTGCTATTTTTAGTACTACTACATCAGTTACTGGTTCAGAATATCTTTTCTTCAATTGTCCTGAATGGTTGCAAACATGTTATGCATATTTCTGCCCTCCTCTAGGACTTAGATGTTTAACTTCTGGATTTTGAATAAGTGGCACTCTGGAATGTAAATGTTGGATTTCTCATAGTCTGGTACTGTTTCTTTCTACTCATCCTGTTGTGAATATCTTATGTTAACAAAGAGTGCACTTGTACATGGAGTCAGTTCTCTATAAGTGGCTCATAATTCAGCAGCCAGACATCCAGTTGTGTCCTCAAGCACCTCTTCAGGCAATTACCTTTCTCTGTGAGATCCCCTATTAAATTATTTGTCTTTACTTTAACCCTATCTACCCTATTGTTTACTTAAGTAGACACTGCTATAGGATAATGATTTTGTGACTTTTGCTTTGTCTCCTAGACCCTTTTTGTATATGGTTTAGTGCTTATTTTGAATACTTTGATATTTATTTAACATTTTTACAATTATTTTAATCACCACTTGCATTTTACATACAGCATTCAAAGGTCTGCACCTGAAAAGTTGTGATGCAAAACTGATCAAAGTGGTCTAATCCAGTGAATCTTAATGGCCGATACTCTTAGAAGCCCATTAAAACAAAATCAAGATATTTGGTCTCCTGATAATGACGGAACTTTGGTCCATTTTGTATGTGTTTACAATCTTGTTTACCAAACAATAGATAAAAGTAACTAACATTAGTTTACTGGAGAGAAGTTAGTGTTTCAGTACAGACCTCAATAATGGCTACTTCAAAAGAACCATTAAGTGATTACAAAAGTCATTTATCTCATGACAGAAGCTGGTTGTGCAAAAGTCTTCTTTACAGTGCAGCTTTTATTCACATCTGTGTGAATACAGGATTCTTCCATCAAGCTGTCCATCCTTTGTGCCTATTTTCTGTTACTGGTACCAGTGGGAGCAATATTGCAGGACATAGCTAATCAGCTAGTGTACATATGCTGTCACTAAGCTGCATCTACAGTGATGCTACATTTTCTTCTTTGTGCTATGTCTTCTCAGTATGGATGTGTTCTCTGCTCTGGTCTGTATTTCAGAACGGGCCTAACCTTGTCATATAAGAAAACCTCTGTATAAAATAGAATGGGCATGCCACAGATGAGATATCCACTTCAGAATAAATCTGAGGCACACACACACACACACACGCACACACGTACACACGCACACACGCACACACACACACACACACACACACACACACACACACACACACACACACACACACACACACACACACACACACACACCTCCTCATGGAGTTTCTGTTCCAGCCCCCCCAGTCCTCTACCCCCTTTAAGACACACACACATTCCTCAGTTGCTGTATGACTGTGCAGTTATGGCATTTTCTATACTATCCTCACTGATAGAGGCAATGTCCTCCTCTCCTGTCCTCTTCTCAGTTTGCCGAGCCCTGAACAAGGGCTACAGATGATGTCCTTCCAGTTCATTGTTGTAGTATTCATTACAATAGGGATCTCCTGCTAAGGCTGGCCTGACATTCAGCCAGTATACCAAAGCCTTTACATTGCATTAAGGTACGCTGTATGTTACATGTATGCTCCTCGCATAGCATCAGGTGACGTCCGGACATACCATCCTCAGAAGTTCTTTGCTACCAGTCTGAATGCCATCTTGTGATTGTCAGGCTGAATGTCTGCTGCGTTGCTGGTTCACAAAGCCATTACAGATAAGTGCCCCGTTGGGGTTTTTGTTGTCTTATTTTATTTTTGCTTTATTGCTGCTTATAGGATTTCATGTCATCCAAGAAAGGTAAATGCCAATGTGAGAGACAGATTTCCCATAAAGATCATCATGAACAGTGTCTGTCTTGCCTTAGCGTTTGGCATGACCATACTTCCTGTTCTATCTGTCAGGCCTTTGCTCCCACAACCCTTTGTAGTAGGCTTTCTTCTTTGGCACTTCATCTTGAGAATCAATGTCATAAGGTTTTTGCTAAAGACACAATGGAGGGAACTTCCCATTCAGAGGGGCAGACATCTGGAAAGAACAAGGCCAAGAAACCTAGGCCGAAATCTTCTGCTGTACAGCGTCTGCCAGATGTCCCTCCCAAGGTGAGTGATAGCTTAGAGGTTCACCAGGCTTCATTGCTGTACTCTTCTGCCACGACCGGGTTAGAGGCTGGCGGGGATCCAACCCTAGGCAAGTCCGAGGAGGCATTGCAGACATCTGCTTCAGATGTTTGGGGAGAACCATGGCTGATTATTTCTGAAGGGCCTAGAGGTGTTCCCCACATTTTAGCCAGAGAAGAAGCCCCTACTACAATTATTGAATGCCACCTGGGGTTGGAGCCTTCCAGATTTTTTTAAGGCAGATGCCCCCTTAAAGAAAAAATCAGAAGACTAAACATATTTCCTCAGCTCCTAAGGATACACAAAGTGAATGTCAGTCCTTCATTCGGGGTTGTTTAGTGCTTTAATTGTTTTAAAATCTCCTCATGGAGTTTCTGTTCCAGCCCCCCACCCAGTCCTCTACCCCCTTTAAGAGACCCAGAGAACAGGATTCCTCTGAGGAAGAGGAGGAGGCAGATTCAGATGAGGAATCCCTTGCATAGTCCTCCCAAATTCCCTCTCCTTTGGACTATGGATCTGAAGAAGAGGAATCTACCAGTCCTCATACTCCCTTTGAAGAAATTTCTTTTGGGGACACTATCTCTAGGATGATGGAGTTCTTTAAATAAGTTTGCGCTCAAGTTTTTGAGATACAAAAAAGGTATTAAGACCTACTGTAGAAGGATTCTCCCATAACTTCTACTGTCCCTGCTGTTTTGGTTGTTTTGTTGGATGCATTTTCTAATGCCTCAGAGTCTCCAGATTCTCAGCTCCCTGCCCCCAAGAAACCTGATAGGTTCTATAGGGTGCCTGAGGACTATAAGTTCTTGTACAAGTGTTCTTCTACTGACACCTCTGTTGTGTCAGTAGCTTCTGACAAACCTTCTCAATTGCTTTCTTCTTCTACGTTACTGCCTTCTGATAAAGATAGCAGAGCTATGGAAAGGCTAGGCAAGAAGGCCTATACTTCTGGTACCTTGGCTTTTAGGGCTGTTAATTATCAGACCCATGTGTCCAGGTATTTGTTGGCACTGCTTTTTCAGGCCTGTCAGGTGATTTCTGATTTTCCAGATTATGAAGGTAAAACTTCTGCCCTTTCCCTTTTAGGGACTTCCTCCCAGTGGCTTGTCATTCCATCAAGTGTAGTTATGATGAAGCAGATGCTTCTTCTATGGCTGCTGCTTTTGGGTCAGTGATGAGGAGGTATTCTTGGCTTTGACTTCAACCTTTGCTTGATGATATTAAGGCTAAGTTGATGGATTCTTGTCTAGATAATAAACACTTGTTTGGTGAAGCTGCTGCTAATTTGTTTAAGCCCCTTCAGGATAAGGGCAAAGCTTTACAGGAACTTAAATATCTTGTTTCTCTTGTGCTTAAATTTCAGAGAAACTAACCCAATGAGCCAGCCTTTGTTCACAGGCAATCTCACCCTCCTTCTAAGAGTAAAAAGGGTGGCAGGTGATCTCCTCCTGCGAAGGCTACTCAGATTTCTGTGCCTCAGAAGTCTCCTTTTCCTGATAAACCAGGTGCTGTCTGACTATCCTATTCTTCCCAGCCACTTTTCTCTTTCTCTTTGCCTAACTCTTTCTCTTCCTGTTTGGCTAAAGATTACTCATTATTCCTGGGTTCTTTCCATTATCTGCCAGGGGTATTTTATGGTCTGGAAATCTCTTCCCCCTTTTATGGGAATTCCCCAGCCCCCTGAGGAACAGCTGTCCTTCTTTCTAAGTGTGCTTTGAGATCTTTTGACTCAGGGTACTATTCAAGAGGTACCTGTGTCCCAAAGGGGAGGATTTTTTACTCCCGGATGTTTCTAGTACCCAGGAAAGAGGCTACCTGGAGACCAGTTCTAGACCTCTCTCATCTAAACACTTTTCTGAAGGTACCCTCTTTTCAAATGTTGTCCCTTCAGACTTTGTTTCCTCTTTTACTTCCTCAGGCTTATTGGTATATCCCTATTCATCCCCTTTTCAGGAAGTTTTATGTTTCTCTGTTGTTTCCTGGCATTTTCAGTTCGCTGCTTGCCCTTTAGCCTTTCTACTGCACTAAGGGTATTTAGCAAATGTCTCACTCCTGTGATTGCTTTTTGCAGACTTCAGGGGCTCCAAGTCTTTCCTTAGTTGGATAGCGTCCTGTTTCAGGCATCAGTGCCAGACATCTTGTTGCAAAATCTTCATTTTGTCATTTCCTTTCTGCAAAGCCTGGGGTTCACAGTAAACTTCAAAAAGTATTTTCTGACTCCTTCTCAGGACCATGTTTTTCTGGGGTGCAGGATCCAGATTGCACCTATGCTGGCATCCTTGCCTCCTCCCAAGGCCTTAACACTCATTTCCTTTTTTTTCAAACTCTTCTTCCTCTGGTCTCTGTAACAGCCAGGGAAGAGAGCTCTGGAGTTCCTGGCCTCCACCATTCTTATGCTTCCTCTGGCCAAACTCCACTTGAGAAAGTTTCAGTGGTTTCTGAAGTCAGTTTGGCTTCAACATGCACACCCCCTCAAATTTGTAGTTCCTCTTCTGCCTTGTCTTAAGAAGGAACTTCACTGGTGGATTCCGTAGTTGTCTCTAAATCCAGAGCTCCATTTTCATCCACCTATCCCCCCTCAGGAGCTGTTCACAGATGTTTCAGATGTGGGATGGGGAGCAGCATTTGTCTTCCTAAAAGTGCAGGGTTTTTGGTTGCATCTTCAACAGAAGGAGCAGATCAGTGTCAAAGAGATGAGAGCTCTCCTGCTTGCTCTTCAGGATTTTCATCCTTTTTCTCTCAAGGACCTCTCAAGGTCACTACTACAGCAATGTGGTATGTAAACAAATGGGGGGGACAAGATTTTATCTTCTTTGCCGGATGGCACTTCTGGTGTGAGAACTTACTATCCTGTATCAAGTGACTCTTCAGTCAGTTTACATTCCCTCAAGTCAAAATATTATGGCAGACACTCTGAGCAGATCCTTAACTCAATCCCATGAATGGATGCTTCACAAGGATGTGTTTCTGAACCTTGTCCACCAGTGTGGTACTCCTCAAATAGATCATTTTGCCTCCCCTCTGAACAGACAACTTCCTCTTTTTTGTGCCAGAGTCCCAGGTTCTCTTGGCTGGAAGGTGGAAGCCCTATCTTTTTCTAGGAAGAAGATATTTCTCTACATTGACCCTCCCCTTCCTTTCATTCCAAAACTCCTGCTCAAAATACAAGAGGATGCTCCCAAAATCTTGTTGGTAACTCCCTTTTGGCCAAAACAGCATTGGTTCCCTCCTTTTCTGCATTTAGCCAAGGACAATCATCACAAGTTACCTCACAGGGTGGTCATACTCACACGAGACAAGGGATCTCTTATTACACCCATCTATCCACTCTTCAACTGACACTGTGGGTTATAGGATTTTGATTCTACATAGACACCTTTATTTTTCTGAGGATGTTCTTAGGGTGCTGTAGGAGACCAGAAGACACAATACTAGGAAATCCTACTTATCCAAATGGAAGTGGTTTTCTGTTTGGTGTCTTTCTCATAACCTGGATCCACTTTCTGTGGATGTTCCTTTGGTTCTCTCTTATATGTATGAATTGCTCAATGCTGGATTAGATTGACTTATTCTTCTGTTAAGGCCCACTTATCAGTGATATCTGCTTGTCTGCCTTTATCTCCTCATTTAGCTTCTAGATTTGAAGCTAAACAATTCCTTAAAGGCATCCTTCATATTAGGTTTCTCAGGAATCCTGTTCCTCCTCCCTGGGATCTTAATTTTGTTTTGGAAAAAATGACACAGGCTCCTTTTGAGCCTGCAGCTTCAGAGTCCTTGCAACATTGCTCTTGGAAGATGTACTTTTTTTAGCTCTTACTTCTGCCAGACAAGTGTCTGTACCTCAAGCCCTTATTGCTTGTCCTCCTTTTTTGGTGTTTCATAAAGACAGGGTGTTCTTGTGTACCAATCCTTCTTTTATGCCCAAGGTGGTGAATGAGTTGTCCCTCAATCAGTCTATTCATTTGCCCACTTTTTTCTCTTCTCCAGAATCTGCCAGAGGGATGGTGCTGCACACACTGGATGTGCAGCAACAACTCAGATTTTATTTGGATAAGACTAAGATTTTTCGTAAATCTGATCAGCTCTTTGTTTCTTTTCATTCTAGGCCCATAGGATTGGCTATGTCCAAGCAAACTATTTCTTCTTGGATTTCTAAAGCTATTTCTTTTTGTTATTTACTTCATGGTAAGAACCTTCCTTCACCTGTTAAGGCTCGTTCTACTAGAGCTGTGGCTTCTTCTCATGCTTTTTTCAAGGGTTTGGATATTTTCTGTATTCTTGAGGCAACAGGATGGACTTCTGTGCATACATTTACCAAGCACTACAAGTTAGATGGAATTTCCAGAGCTAGAGCTGGTTGTGCTAGGGCCATCCTTGATGGCTTCCTAGAGAGCTCAACTGGTCCTTCCTCCTCCCTCTCTTTTTCCTGAGCGTTGACACTCTCCCTATGGTAAGGAATACTGCAACAGTGAAATGAAAGGACACAGTACAGTTGTGTAGAAATATTACCATAATGGTAGATGTCTTTCTCTTCACTATTATAGTATTCACTCCCTCCCTGCTCCCCCTGGTCCATTTCTGTTCTGGATGTGCTGATTTCCTGTCTTTTTCCTGGACTGGTGTTCCTACTGGTGCTCTCAGTTCTGAGAATGGTATGTCCAGATGTCCCCTTTATGCTCTATGCTATGCGAGGAGTGTGATGTATGGCGTACCTTAAAACAATCTAAAGTCTTTGGTATACTGGCCAGATGTCGGGCCACTCTTGACAGGGGCTCCCTATTGTAATGAATGCTGCAAGAGCAAAGAGAAGGACATCTGTCATTATGGTAAGATCTTATACAACTGTACTTTCTAACTGTGCCATGGGTTGCTTCTACTCTGGCTGCACCTTAAGAAATGATTGTAGTTGGACCTACTGCGTCTTACTAACCTTGATTTTCAGAACCTCGATTTCTACCTATAAGCCCACAGACATGAAAATTAAAGACATGGTAAGGCTGACTTTGCATAATATTACCTGTTATGATAGAAGGCCAAACTAGAGAAAATATTTATTTTGTTAAAATGTTTTATGTAGGCAAAAAAAAATGTGAAGCACCATGAAAATACAAACAATTGTCATGTTGCCACTTCTTCAGTGCCAAAATAAAATGTTGCAAGGCAATACAAGCTAAAGCATATGCATTAATATTTAAAGTGTTTTGAAGGTAGTACTGAACCTCTTTTTTCATCACTGATAATCACTTTGATTTAAAAGGCATATCTTTGTAACAGGTCATTTTCATAGAAATGAAATATTAAACATGAGGAAAAATAGAATGTGTCTCACTAATACACATAGCTACAGTATTTATTCCTATTCAGAAAATAACGAAAGAAATGGCAGAAGTGGACACCACCGATAGAACACCTTCAATAATCACAAGAAATAGCGTATAAAAAATTTAATATCCGCTTTCGTCACACAAACTTCATCAGAAAACAACAAGTGTAAACACAGAACGGTTTAAATACATCAACTAATCAGTAACTAATTAACTCAATTAAAAAATCAATTAGTTAATTAAAACGCTTAAATTAAAAACAAAAATCATAAAATTTCTTAATAAATCCAACAGTGGTTAAATATTGAATAAACATCCCATGTCAAAATGTTTGGAAACAGTCAATTTACGATGTTTTAAAAAACACTTCAGATTAATGGCTTCATTAAGTCCTGGTGGTAAATCCGATTGCAATCTAACCTGCCAAAGGGTTTCTCATTGTTCTACGTAATTTCTGAAGTCCGCAGCTCTCCTGTCATGTTTACATGTCTCTAATGTAGTAAACATAAACTTCTTAAAACCTAGACATGATGTAGAATGTTTGTATAAAGCATTATTAAGATCTTTGATTTTGATAGCATATACATGCTCTTTAATGCGTCTACCTAAACTTCTCGTGGTCATACCCACGTAAAAAGCTGGGCACACAGAGCACATAGCAATGTAAATAAGCCCACAACTAGTACAGTCAACATAACCAGGAACTTCTAATATTTTTCAGATGTTATAACATTAATATAAGGACCCTCAGATATAAAACGACAAACTTTGCAGTGGTTGCATCGAAACATACCTTTCTTCTTTTTTTCAATAGAAGTGTTGTCAATAAAGTGCCTTTCCAAAATTCTTTTTAAAGTATTACTTTTGCGGAACACAAACCTAGGTTTGGGTCCAACAACTTGAATAATGTCAGGATTTCCCTGAATTACCTTCCAATTTTCTTCTAAAATTGCTCTAATCTTATTACAATCAGTACTCATCTCAAAAGAACAAAAATGATCGCAACTAACATCGTTATAAAGCTGGGTCTGAGCAGTACAATTATTAGTGATAGACCTTTCAAGGATCGGAGGAAAATGAGTAAAACGTTTGTCAAAAACTTCGTTACCAATATCTATTAAAAACTTTTCATCATAACCCCGCTGAATAAATAAAGAAGCTATGAAGTGAAATTCCTGTATCACATCATGCTCTCTAGTGGTCATTCGACTGGCCCTGATGTATTGCCCTCTAGGGACATTTCTTACTATATGTTTAGGATGCCCACTTAAATTATGTAAATACCCATTGGTAAACGTCTTTTTTCTATGAATTCTACTGTGAAAACTGTTATCTACATTGTCCCACCAAATATGAATGTCCAAAAAGTTAACAGATAATCCAACATCACCAAGTGTGAATTTAAGATAACCAGATAAAGAGTTAACTTGACATAAAAAGGTGCGTACAGTGTCCGGGCTCCCCTCAATGATGAAAATTAAATCGTCAATGTACCTGCAGAAAAAAATGATGTTAAATTTCTGTTTCAAAATAGGAATAAATTCAACCTCCCACCATGCCATTACCAAATTGGCATAGGCTGGTGCTGCTGGGGAACCCATAGCAACACCACGTTTTTGCCTGTAATACCTATTGTTAAACAGAAAAAAATTATTTTCTAAAATAATATCTAAAAACCTGCAGATCAAAGAAATAAGAGAATTATTGAAGAGCTTTTCCTTCACCAAAAAACTGCGTACAGCGTCAACACCCTCATCATGAGGAATGCACGTGTATAGTGAATTAACATCTAATGTAAAAATAATATGTTTAGAGGAATCAAAAATTCGCCCTTCATGAAAAATCCTCATTTTTTCTAAAAAATGCCAGGAATCCCTGATAAATGATGACTTGTTTTCAAGTAATGGTCCTAACAGAGCATCAATAACTAGAGAAATCCCTTCCGTGATTGAATGGGGAGAAGAAACTATAGGACGTAAGGGAGGATTTAAAACGTCCTTATGAGTTTTGGGGATTCCAAAAATAACTCCTATTTTCGGGTGTTCAACTACACAGAAGTTATATAAATTGAAATTAATTTCACCAGACATCAACGCATCATATAAATGTGAATGAACTTCACGAAAACATTTTAAAATGTCAAAAAGAGCGATGGGTTCATATTCACAGATGTTCCCTAGAATTTTTAACATGTTACAATTGTAACGTTCATGATCCATGACAACTATATTTGAACCCTTATCGCTCTTCATAAACCTAAATGACATAGTCAACTCTCTTAAGTTATTTAAAGCCTTTCTTTCTAGACGGCTCAAATTATCACAAAAATAGTTCTTGTTCTTAAAAAGTTCATTGACTTCCTGAATACATAACTCTTCATAAGCTTTGATGGTATAATGTAAACTAGGTACATAACAAGAGGGCTTATGAATCACATTATTAGTGTTAGGTAAATCATGCATTAGGTAAGAAAGATTTAATTTTCTAGTAAATTTTTTAATGTCAATGATTGTCTTGCCGTAGTCAGCTCTCTGACTGGGTATAAAATTAAGCCCGTACTTCAAAACAGTCAATTCTATAGTAGTAAATGAGTGCTCAGTCAAATTTGAATTTGCACAACTATATTCTGTGTTTTCTTAATGTCACCCTCACAGCCATATCTCTGAACCTGCAGACACTGAAAATAGGTACAAAGGCTTTTGAGAGGTTGGTACATCAGGCCAAAAATTTGAACATATAATTAGAATACAATCTGAAATATTAAATAGCGGATACCTCTTCTTAATTCAAGTAGGATTATGGGATACTACTCAGAAACACAAGTTTAAAAATCTGCAAGTGACAAAAAATGTAAGTGTATTATGATCAGCACACTGTAAAATCTGAAGATTTTAATAAAAGATGTTACAAAAATCTGCCTCACAAAGCCATTTATTTTTGCATCTAAAAACAGAGATGTAAAAAGCGGATCCTCTTTTTTTTAATTTTTGTTGCCACCAGGTTGGCCTGAGGAAGCCTACAAGGTGAAAGCGCTTGCCAGTTTTTTGTCAATAAAGTGTTCGTATTTACAAGATTATATCGCTGTGGTCCTTTCAAAAGTGCATTTTGGACAGCTGTTTCCATTTGTAATGAGGTGAAGACCGAACTTCAACACATAATAGCTTGTGATGTTTAATTGTGGAACAATTTTCTGTTTCTGGAGGTGAAAACCAACCTGTTAACTCAAAAATTTACTGGGATCTAAACAGCTGGTGTGTTTTGCTGACTATTTTACAGTAAACTGTTTGCAGAAGGCGTGAAACTCTAACAGCTGCTATCTTAACAGACAGTTATTTCCAACACAAACTTGCTTTTGGCTATCAATTTGGATGGTTACCATCAATTATCTGAGGCGTTTATTCCAATTCACTTTCCACTAACTGTTTGTGTCCGAGCTGAGGAGTTTGAGGTCGCCATTCACACCAGTTTCGTCATACTAAATAGTTTTAAAAATCATATGTAGTGGTTGGCAAGACTGAGAAAAATCATGTGAAGGGATAAATCAACCAGCCAATAGCAAAAAAAAAAAAAAAAAAGTGGCGCCCTGTGTGGCAGCGGCTGCTTCGGCTCAACAGGAAAATTTGCATTATTTGTCTTGTTTTATGTCAAAATCATCGAAAAGAACAGAATCTGGAGCAAATACAGAAGTAAAACTAAGTTATAACAGAGACAGCTTACTGGAAATTTGATATCTAAGTTCACAGTGCAGAAGGATTGATGGGCTGCTGTCTGCAGGGCCTGTGAGGCCTACAACACTCCATAAACTACAGGAACTAGGAATTATACTAAATATGGTTCAAACTGCCTCCTTCAAGCAAAGCTGTCTGCTACCACATACTAGAAGTTGAAAAGAAGGAAAAGATATGAAAGAACAAGGAAGCACGGATCTTGTGCTGGACTCTCTACCAGGTTAAAAGCTAATCCATACAGGCGTGTACTCATATCCTTGTTACTAGCCAATGTTTACTACTTGGATAGCAAAATAGACTGTGTAACACTGGAGTTAACCACTCATAGCAAGATGAGAAACAGCTGTGTACTTATGTTTACTGAGACATGGTTAAACAATAATATAAACGATAGTGCAGTGTATGTAGAAGGGCTTATATTATTAAGAGCAGACAGGAATCAAGCACTCTGTGGAAAATCAAGGGGAGGGGGTGTCTGTATCTATGCCAGCAATAATGGTGTAAGAACTGTGAGATGGTTACTAAACACTGCTCTGAAAATATTGAGCTTATATCATTGAAATGCAGACCTTTCTATCTCCCAAGGGAGTTCAATGGTGTGACCATCACAGTAGTGTATATTCCCCCCAGCGCCAATACCAATAAGGCATTGAATACACTTTACCAGTCAGTGAACTGCAAAACCAGAACCTGGAGTTTGCTCACATAATAGGAGATGATTTTAATCAAGCAAATCTGAAAGCAGTTTTACCTCATTACTTCCAACATGTGGTCTTTGCAATGAGGGGAGAGAATATTCTGGATAAGGTCTACACCAATGTCAAGCTAGCATTTATTTATTTATTTTACATTTGTTTACCAGGATAGTCTGACTGGATATATGTCCATTTTCAGCGGAGGCCCAGGAAGAAAATCTCCAAATAGACAAACTTACATAGATAACATTAGAAAGTATAAAACAAAGTATAAAACAAATGATTATGTACAATGGTTAGTGGTGTTCCCTAACTGGGACTCACAGTTCACTTGGCCAGACACATTTAAAATGCAAGAGACATCAGATTGGATACATAGCTTGGTGAAGAAGTTACATGTAATGATATATTGAGATTATGTTTTCAGTTTATTACTTAATCAGGGTTGGTACACAGGCAAAGCCAGTTCTCTTTGAGATACTGTTTGAGGTTTTTTTTTTAAGCGACCTATGGAGGATTGTAGGGTTCTATAGCTTGGCAACGAATTCCAAGTTTTGCCAACAAAGTTGGCAAACAGAGATTCACCAGCAGCATTATTAGCTTTGTGGGTTTGGACCAGTAGTTTGTTGGCTGATCATAGGGATCTCAAGTTGCTATATGGCTTAATGATGTTTATAAGTGAGGGAGTATCCTCAGGGTGGTACAAAATTTTGTGTGCTATTAAGAGTTGATTAAATTGAATTAAGCTGGGCAGTTCTAGCCACTCTAGTTGTTTCAGGTTCTGGCAGTGGTGGGTTCTATAAGTAGAGCCAATGCCGAATCTGGCAATATGGTTGTATCTATGGAAGAGCTTACCTAGTTCAGATTTGTTGAGGTTTGAGAGTACTGGCGAGGCATATAAAAGAGTAGAGAGTAGGTTTGACCGGGTGATTGCAGTCATAGCCAGTGGGGTTTAAAATGCTTTGTTTCTATACAGTGATCCAAGCTTCTTATTGATGGTCTGTATGGTTTTGTTGACTTGTAGGTTAAATTTAAGATTATTCCAAAAATGACTCGGCCAGTAGATCCAAAAATGAAGAAATTTATTGTAGTAATAGCTGTAAGGCACAGACTTTACTTCTCTCTAGCGCCTCAGCAAATGCCTTTAACAGAGTACAACCATACCAATTTTCAACTTCATTTATATACTAAAACAGAGTCAATAAAACAATTAAGAACAACTCATTACAAGAGCCATTTCCAATTAAGCTCTCTATTTAACCCATTAGGGTGCAAGGTGTTAAATTTTAAAATAAAAAGTGTTTCTTTACATTGTACATATTTCAAGGTTAACTAGTGATAGAAGAAAAAAGAGGGAGAAATTGAAAAAATATGTAATAAATTGAAAAACAGAGGTTATAGTGTAAAATGTGTAGAGCAAGCTAAGAATAGCCTTATGCTAGGAAGTCAAGATAAAAGATTAGTGGAGTATAAAGGCAGACCAGATAGGAATAAAAATAATAAGCCAGTGGACAAAATATTTTTTGTAACTACATATGGTGTTTATACGGAACAGTTGGTTAAAATAGTTATGACCCATTGGAACTATTTAATACAGGATCCCTTTTTGGAAGAATTATTGCCTCAAAGACATATGGTGTCATATAAATGGGGAAAAAGTATTAAAGATATGTTAGTGCATGCTCAGTTTAATTTTCCTGTAACAAGGTTGAATAAACCTATATCAAATTTAGGTTTTTGAGCTTGTGGTCACTGTAGTATATGTAGTCACACAGTATGTACTTTTAATAATATAAATGGACAGAAATTTGATTTGTGTGACAGTTATAGTTGTTTGACAGAAGGAATTATTTATGTGCTTAAATGTGAATGTAATTTATTTTATATAGGGAAATCTAAACGTAGTTTGCATGTTAGATTTTTAGAACATTTAAAAATACTAGAAATGAGAAGGTGGAAAGCCCATTAGGATTACATTTTAAAATGTATCATAACAGTGACGGGAGTAAATTAAAGGGTACTGTTTTGGAAAATGTGTATTGTGAAAGGGGTATGTGTATAAAAAGTAAAGTACAATGTAAAGAAGCACTTTTTATTTTTAAATTAAATACCTTGCACCCTAATGGGTTAAACAGAGAGCTTAATTGGAAATGGCTCTTGTAATGAGTTGTTCTTAATTGTTTTATTGACTCTGTTTTAGTATATAAATGAAGTTGAAAATTAGTATGGTTGTAATCTGTTAAAGGCATTTGCCGAGGTGCTAGAGAGAAGTAAAGTTTGTGCTTTACAGCTATTATTACAATACATTTCTTCGTTTTTGGATCTACTGGCCGAGTCATTTTTGGAATTGGTTATACATCTGTGGTCATCTAAATTTAAGATTATTGTCTATGATAACCCCTAGGAGCTTAGTGTGTTGATCTGGGGAGATAGTGGTACCACTGTTAGACGTGACAGAGAATGAAAGTGTGGCTGATCTACTAGTGGGGGTGAAGAGTAGAAGTTTCCTTTTATTGGGGTTCAGCAGTAGGCATTGGTTGGCGAGTCAGTTCTCAATAGTGTTGAATGTATTTTGGGTTAGGATTTGCAGTTTGGATGGGGAGGTGGCTGAGCAGATCAAAGTGGAATCATCTGCATATTGAATATAGGTGGCTTTAGGGATAGCAATGTGAAGGTTGTTGATAAAAATGGAGAAGAGTAGTGGACCTAGTATGGAGCCTTGAGGGACACCAAGTATAAGAGGTAGCTGACTGGAGAGTTTGCCCTGCCATAATACCGCTTGTTGTCTACCAGACAGGTAGGACTGGAACCACTGGATTGCATGCTTATTGAGGGAAATAGACTTGAGAGAGAGAATGAGAAGTTCATGTTTGACCATGTCGAAGGCTTTTGATAGGTCAAGAAATAGGGCGGAGGATAGCCTATTGTTATTCCTGTTTTGATTTATGGTGTTAGCAAAGGCGAGGAGGCCATATAAGACAATACCTCATCCACATCTGGGTAACTCAGATCATCTCTTCATTATGCTACTGCCTGCATATTTGGCCATTGTTAATCAGAGGAAAGCCATCCAGGAAACAAATAAGGGCATGGCCAGAGGGAGCAGTCTCAGCACTACTGAAAGCATGGACTGGAATGTATTCAAAGAGGTGGCTACTATGGACCAGAATATTAACCTGGATGAGTACACAGAGTCTGGGATGGCCTATATATCAAAGTGCATTAATGATGTGACAGTCAACAAGAGCATCATCACATGAGCGAATCAGAAACCCTGGCTCACAAATGGAGTGTACAAGCTCTTGAAGGCACACAATGCTGCCTCAAGCCTAAAGACGAATATGCCCTTAGGGAAGCCAGAGTGAAACTAAGTAGAGGAATAAGAGAGGCTAAGCGGGCCTATGGACAGAAAATTCAGGGTCACTTCTTGGACCTGTGAGACTCCAGGCTTCTATGACAAGGTATGCAATCTATAACAGACTACAGGCCCCTACCTTCTCAATGTGATGATAACACAGAGTTTCTCAATTAGCTGAACACCTACTTCAGCAGGTTTAAGAAGGGAAACAATACAATGGCAAGGAAATTGCCCACCAACCAAGAAGACGAAGTGCTCTGCCTTCACCCACCAGATGTTCAAAAGGCACCGCAACAGGTAAATCCAAGAAAGGCAGCTGGTCCTGACAATATTCTGGGGCAGGTGCTCAGGGACTGTGCTGACCAATTAACTACTGTTCTCACTGACATATTCAACATCTCTCTGCATCAAGCCACAGTACCGAAATGCTTCAAGAATACAACAGTTATACCACTGCCCAAGAAGTGTCCACCCTTAAGCCTGAATGAAGTGCTTTGAGAGATTGGTTAAAGACCTCTCAACATCATCTTCCTGCAACACTGGACCCACTTCAATTTGCTTATAGATTCAATCGCTCTACGGCAGATACCATCTCACTTACACTTCACTTATCCTTGGCACACATGGAGAAGAAAAACTGCTATGTCCACATGTTATTTATTGACTTCAGTACAAATACAAGATAACAAATAACTAGGAAAAGTACAATGGAAGAACCAGGAATCCAGGACGCCAGTTGCTATTTAAAACACTCCATCTTTAATAACATAAAAAAACGTTTTAGCGCTTTCATCTTCAAATGGAAGACTTCATCAGAAACATTACATTCTACTAATCATCCATTTATATAATACACCTAATTAGATGACATCACATAAAAAATTAATTATTCAAAATACTTAAAGAAATAAATGGCAAAAAAACCACAATTAAAAGACATTGTATTAAAATACCAATGGCTTATAGGGTCCAGTGCAAAATACATTTAAATAATACACTCACTGTTTTAAAAATTACAAACTTTTAAACTCATATCCTGAAAGTGTTAAAGAAATAAGTTATTTATACAAATTATAGAAAAACACACACATAATTTGTTAAAAAATGTGCTTGAATAAATCAAATTACATTATTTTAAGTTTTGTTGTACAAATTAATTGCTAATTAAAACCATGAATTTTAGTCTTAAAATAAAATACATACTTGAAAAATCAGAAATATGTATAAAAATATATATATATGAAAAATAAATAAATTTTGTTAAAACCTTACAAATTATTCGATCTTTCTACTAAAAAGGGGAGCATGGAAACTGTTTCGTTAAGCCCAGGGGGGTACATGGAAGCCAGTCTAAACTGCCACTGGCTTTCCCTCTTTTTCAATACATTTTTCCAATCTCCACCCCTAATGTCAATTCTGACAATATCTAGTATACCAAACACAAATTTATCAAATCCATCACGTACTACACTATGTTTGTAAAGTGCATTGGTATTTCTGCAGCTTCTCATTTCGTAAAGATGTTCGTATATTCTATTTTTTAAGAGGCGTTCTGTCTTCCCAACATAAAAATTTTTACATGTATTACATATAGCAAGGTAGACAACCCCTTTTGTGTTGCAATTACCCTTAATAAAATGCACTCTACTCTTCATTATATTATTCAACACTACAGACGATTCAATATTAATATACGGGCAATAATGACACATACCACATCTTTTTGTTCCTTCATTATTCTTTATAATACTCTTCGGCTTTATTTCTAAAAGCTGTTTCAAATTATTACCAACCTTAGTGACAAAAAATGGTTTAGGGCCCACTTTTTTATATATAACCTCATTAGTTCTTAAAATATTCCAATTTTTCATGTATATGTTTTTTATAACTGGTGTTCTTGTATTAAAAGTAAGAATGCATGCTGCATTGAAATTATGATGTGAAATACTTGTGTTCCCCATTCCATTTTCCCCCAATGGTTCCAACAATTGACCTGTACCCAACAAAGGTAAATATTTCTTACACTTCACTAGACTTATTACTCCCTGGTAGACTAATACTCCCTCCTCTAGCTTACCCTCCCCAACCTTCCTCCCTACTCTGGTAGGAATCGTCGTGAAATACTCACACGTGAAATTTGATGTACCCATTTATACCTATGTTAAAAGTATAATAATATTTCTCTATATGTTCAATTTTTTCTGTCTTTTTTCTCTGTTAATTTGTTTTTATTTCTCTTAGCATATTATGTTTGGAGCTTTTCTCCCCGGGCCTCTACTGAAAATGGATATGTATCCAGCTAGACTAGCCCGGTCAACAAATGTAAAATAAATAAATAAATAAAATAATAAATAATTTCTGTCCCCACAATCTATTTATGTCATGTAAGATAGAATTAATCAATTCCAGTGGATAACCTCTCTCTATAAACATTCGCCTAAGTAAACTAAATTCATTGTCCAAATCTTGTTTATTGGAAATCATCCTAGCAATTCTAATTGCTTGGCCCTTAATAATGCTTATTTTTTGTGTCAAAGGATGATTGCTTTCAAAATGCAAATAAGCATTACAAAAAGTCTTTTTTCTAAATATTTTAGACTTAAAACATTTATTCTGAATGTCCTTAATTATAAGAGTGTCCAAATAACTAATACTTACATGACTATACTGAAACGTAAAGGTCAAATACTCAGTACTAGAATTTATATGATTTATAAAACCCACTATTTTATCTTCTGTATCTCCCCATAGAATGAAAATATCATCTAAATAGCGGAGATATAGTTTAATATTTGACCAAAAGGGGCTTTTAAAAACATGTTCTATCTCCCAACCCAGTAGAACAAGATTAGAATATACAGGTGAACAGGCTGCTCCCATAGGGACCCCTGTTGTTTGCCGATAAAATTCTCCTTCAAACCACAAGTAGTTATTGTCCAAAACTATATTCATCAGCTCACAAATAAGTTTCACCCTGTCATTATCCAAATCTGAAAATGTAAACAATACTTCCTCAAATAGAACCAAACCCTCCTCTTTGGGAATGCATGTAAATAAATCCTTTACATCAACTGTTAACAAAATGATGTTTTCTTGAAACAACTCCTGCTTAACACTCTTCAAAAAATCCCAGGAATCTTTCAATAAATGGGGTTTTTTTTGGACTACGTGTTGAACGTGCGAATCTATGAAAATAGTAAGTGGATGTACCTTGGACCCACTAGCTGCCACTATAGGTCTAAAAGGCGGTGTAAAAACATCCTTATGTACCTTCGGTATGCCAAAGAATACTGGGATGGTGGGAAACTTTCTAAAGAGAAATTCATACTCTATGGGGTCAATTCTACCTTCCAACAAATACTCATCCAAGAAGCTGTCAATTCTAGAATAAGAAATGTTAATTTCATTTTTAGAAGTATGGCTATATGTTTTCTCATCGAATAATAATTCCAACATAACATTGGAATAATCCATACTACGAAAGATAACTATACCCCCACCTTTGTCAGGGACCATAATCCGAATTTTATCATCCTTCCTTAAGTCACATAATAAAATATATTCATCCTTGGATAGGTTCCACTCATCCCTCCTATTATTCCTGAATTCCTCATATAAATCTTCCAACACCAGTTTTTCATATGTGTCCACCAGGGGGTGTAAGGGAGGATTATAAATACTTTTCTTTTTTAATTTGTTATTATAATCATTGCCCTTCGAAGGTTCCATTAATATAGCTAAATTCAATTTCCTAGTATATGATTTTAAAGCCTCTATATTATCTACCAAATTTCCCTTGTTTGTGGGAATAAATTTTATACCCTTAGAAAAAAGCTTGAAGTAGACATCCGTGATAATTCTGTCTGAATAATTATAAATTGTAAAACCTGCCTGTTGAAATATAACCTGTTTATCAGGTTTAGAAGGGTTACAAAAATCATTCCTATCTAATAACCTTGTCGATATTGGGGTACTTGATGTTTCTTCTGTGGGTAATAAGTTCTGTTGTATTCCCCTTCTTTGGTGTAATACTGTGCCAGTCTTTCTGAGTGTCTGAGGGGGGGAAAATCCTCCTCAGCATGGTATTGAGCTTCACCATCCCCTTGCTGCCACCCCATATCATTCCCTGTATCAGTAAAAGAATGACTTGAACCATACCCCATGTGACCCTTTCCTATATCCATATAATTGTTAGTTTTAGAAGGATATAAAGATCTATTGTGTCTAAGCCCATAGTTCTGTCCATTGTAATTTTTATTCAAATATACCACTCTGTCTTGATAATCCCTGCAGTCCCTGTTAATTTTTCTTTTTTTCTTTTGAAAAATATTAAAACATCTATTCTCAATCCTATCTAACATTTTGAAGTATAAAACACTATAATTAGAAAACAACAAATCCTTCTTGATTTTACTATCCAAATTTTGAACTTCTTTCAAAACACTTTCTCTTTCAATCTCATAATAATGCACTGTTTTTTTTCAAAAGACCCAAGCCAATATCATTGAAATAATTACCAAAATCAGCAAGTATTTCCTCATTGTAATTAATGCCAAAAGGAAATTTAAAAATCCTCAGACCCTGAGGTACTATTTTCAAGTCAATGCACTGTTGAAAATAAGCAATGTCAATTTCCAAACTTTTACACTTGAACAGTCTCTTTTCCAATAAAAAAATTGAGTCTTTTAAAGAACCATTGTCTCTCTCCTTGTTAACAATAAAAGGAGATGTATTGTCAGTACCATCAGTCTTGTCAAAACAATACTGTTTGGAACACAGTTTTTCAAATCTAGAATTAGCCTCTAGCTGAGACCCAGCTGGAGGTCCGTTAAAAGCAGTACCTGTTTTAGGACGAGCCCCTGCATGGTTGTGTTCCAAACGACTATTATCTGCACCAACAAAGATAGGAGACGGGCCAGGACCCTTAGAGTTGTCGTTTTGTCCATGAATAAATCCATTATGTACAACATTGTCGGAATTTAACAACTCCACGCGACTGCTTTCTTGCCGTGGAGACTCGCCATTACTATCAGCCACCCTACCTCGTGGTATGCAGTTAGGTTGCGTGTTCAAAAAACCTGCAACATGGGTTGGCTGGTAACCTGAATAGCCTGGAGGTATGAAAACCACACGCTCACCCATAAAGGAAGGAGCGGATGCTCCGCAAATGTCTTTCTGTGTGAGAAGCTCAATTAATCTAGTTAATTCACCCTTGATATGTGAAACTTCTCCTCGTAAAGCTTTAAGTTCCGCTCCTGAATCCTCGGCGAGCCCAGTACTCGATAAAAAGCATTCTGACTAGTAATCTCTTGGTGTGGTATGGAAATAAGCTGCACAGTTTCAGATTCCAAATCTCTCCAGAAGGTGGTGAAAGTGGCAGAGAGAATTATCAGGTCCACACTTCCATCTATTCGCGACTTGGACTCTGCTTGGTGCCTCAGCTGAGCCATGAAAATAGTCAAAGACTGCACTCACCCTGCTCATCATCCATTCTTGTGCTTGTCTTCAGGCAAGAGATACCGTAGCTTGCTTTGCAAAACCACCATATTTAATAGAAGCTTTTTTCCATAAGCCATCAGACTTCTGAACTCCAGTAATAACATACACCATGCTGATCACATTGGCCTGGAGTTACAATGCTAAACTAATTCACAGACATATGCAATAACTTTATGAAAGTACAAACTTATACCTTATTTGCAATATTAACAATGCCAAGTTAACATTCTGTGCAATATGCCAAGTTAGCATTCTGTGCAATTTGAAATCTGTCATATTCTGATCTGTGCAATATATTATCTGTGCAATATTTTGGGTACTGACGAAGACATATAAGTGGAATAGTCTTGGTGTATGTCATTGCACTTGTTATTGCACTGCATAAATGTCTTACTGTTGTTATTGTTGGATTAGCATCAGTATATGTGTTATTTTTGTATTAATATTATCATATGTTATATGCACACTGAGTTTGTAGTAACACAATTTCGTTCAGTCGCACTATTGTGCGGTCTGAATGGCAGTGTTCACTTTGACTTTGACTTTGATACAGGTACATACCTCCAAACAAGGTACATCAAGCAAAAGGTTAAATCAAGCCTGACAATAGATACGTAGCTCTAAAATAGGTGTAGTTGAGAGGTCTGGTCACTGCTCAGTCACTACAGGCATAGGGGAACAGCACATGTAATACAAAGCTACAGTATGTTTATTGTTATGGAGCACTGCGCACCTACAGTCCGGCAGTCTACCAGACCACCATCATATCATTCTAAAATTGTCTTATTAACTTCAGTTTTGCAACTTAATTAGTTTGTAAATTATTGACCTAGACACATTTGATAGATAACCCACAGGAAGTGCAGATATGCTGACATTACAGGGAATAAATATATTTGTAATAGGAATGAACAGTCAAGAGTGAAAGTAATGACACGTGTTGCATTATTTGGAATACAGAATGATATATGTCTTCATCCAGATAGTAAACTGTTTTAACCCATCTATTATTTGCCTATACAGCACTTTTAATGAACACTGCTCTGCAAAATGCAAAAAATTATCATGGCTGACCGACAACAAGTTAAGTTGTATCTTGACAGTCTGCATTTACTCTGTATGTACAACTATCTAATCATGTCTGTAAAACAATTAGTTTGGGGTTCTGGAGATATTTGTATGGGCCAGCCTACTCACTCTCTTTCCCCAGAAAGGCATTAATATTTTTTATTTCCTCTTCTTAACCTTATTTTGTACATTTAGGTGCAGTCAGCAGGGATTTCTTAAAATATTCTGCCTATTGTTTTTTTTTTTTTTTAGTGACTAGTCTTTTTTAATATTTTAATTTGCTAGCCTGTCCTTGTCCTACACATGCAGGCAGAAGAAATATCTGGAATTTCTGGAACTGTTAGCTTTTTAGGTCTAAATTTTTGTACTTGCAATCTAAATTTTAATAGAACAGCTCAGTTAACTGTTTTGATAGCCTGCCTATATGCCAATCTATATGCAGCAATGTTAGGTTACTGAAAGCAAATTTATTTGGTATGTTTGAGTCTCCCCCAAGCATCTTGCATTCTTTTAGAATGGATGACTTGGTATCTTGGCAGGACAAATCACTTCTTTTTGTCAGGTCTCTTGTTCTATATTTAGAGGCATGCAATTCATGGAAAATATCTGAGATTTCTGAAGTTACTTAATGTTATGCTCCTCCCTCATTCTTTCTCTCTCTCTCTCTTTCCTCTCTGTCTGTCTCTCTTTGTTTTTCCTGACTTTTCCATGCACACGCAGCCACTATAAATTGTTTTAGGATCAGTAGGAACCTTTGCATTTCTTGTAAAATCTCCCCACCAGACTATCTTTTCTAGTTGACAAATATCAAAATATGTATTTTCTTGACTTGCCTTTGTACTACCTCAACAAATAAACTAAAACTAACAATCCATATCCTGGATTTCTGGAATGGTTTGACTTTTGTCAGGAATGTTATCTTTCTCTAGCTCAGTGTGTTTCCTTAGACTGATAGCAGTGAGCACATCTTTTAGCAGCCAGGTGTTTTGTGCAGACTACTTTGCTGATGTCAGAACAATGACCTTTTTGACATTTCTGTCTGTCTCTGGCTCTTTTGTTCCACTTATATTGCTACATCGTAACTGAAGTCAACATGCCTGAATATTTTTCTCACCATTTGTACTCACTCATAGAAAGTAGAAAAAAAATATTTGGTTTATTAGCCTGACATTTTTTAACTTTTTATTTTGTACACATCATTATATGTATGCCAAGGGGGGAGGACTGTTCTGAATTGTCCTTTTTGGGGGCTTAAAGTTTAGTTTGTTTAACAGCAGTCCATTTGCATGTGTTTATAAATGTGTTTGTGTGTGCGCTTTACTGTGCATGTTTCTTCAGTATGTATTTGAACTGTGTTACAAAACGCAGCACTCAGAGGCCTAACAAAAGCATGAGATTTCCATAGGGTTACCACCTGTCCCACTTTGCGAGGGACAGTCCCTCTTTGGGCAGTTGTGTCCTGCAAAAAATGTGAAAAAATGGCAAATGTCCTGAGATTTTAGGACAAAATTATTTTCTATATTTTATGTCATAGTTGCATAAAACAGTTATTCTGTATCTGAAACACCTAAATGTTATAAGAAACAGAATAAGGAACTAAAATGCTACAAGAATAGACTTTTATTCAGGCAAAAAACTGAAGTTCTGTCCTTTGTACTGGCCGTGGGTATGTTTTGCCTTGCAAAATCGGATGTTTGTAGCACAAATGTCCCACTTTGGGCATTTGGAAAGGTGGCAACCCTAGATTTCCATCATGTTTGTAAGCCTCAGAATCTTCTTTGTAACGTCTATCACCCTCAGAAATCATACACATCCACTCTCATTCTTTTAATTCTATACCTCCAGACTCAGTTATTATACAATGCCGCCCCTAAAACGTGCACGCTGATTGGCCAGCTCAACCAGCGTGCCCTTTGTAAATCCCTCAATATACTAACGGAAAAATGTCCGGTCGCCCGGACTTTTTCCGTTAGTATAAGCTAATCTCGCTATGTTAAAAGAGTTTAATATAGCGACACAGGTTAAAAAGCAACGGAGATCTCCGTTGCTTTTTAAAGCTGTCTCGCTATGTTAAACTCCTTTAACATAGCGACACAGTAAATAGCAACGGAGATCTTGATCTCCGTTGCTTTAAACTGACTCGCTATATTAAATGGGTTTAACATGCGAGACAGCTTTAAAAACACGGAGATATCCATTGCATATTTTAAAGCTGTCTGCTATGTTAAACCCATTTAATAGCGAGACAGTTTTAAAAACAGCAACGGAGATCTTGCGTTCTCTTGCTTTTACCAACTCTGATGTACTGGGTAGGCATGGTACATCAGAACTGCCAGAATACCAGACAGCTGGAAGGGCAGTAAAGAGGCATTATACAATGCCATTATTTAAGAAAAGTAATTATTTCTTTTCTTAAATAATGTCATTATAATAATAACCACTTCTGGGTGTGGTAATGCTGGATTTACCCACGGTTGGCTTTGTTTGGTCCCTCAGGCTTCGCCCTCGGGACCGTGGGTAAATCCAGCATTACCCACACCCAGGCGTGGGTTATTGCTATAATATCTCTTCTTCTTTAGGTCACTGATTCCATGTAAGTGCTTGACATTATGATTGTAGCCTTCAAAAAGCCCACTCTATGTTGGGGAGGGGAGTAGTAAGGTAATTGACAAGAAAACAGTAGTTATGGGAGAAAACATTCTGTCTAAAAGATTTAACATCTTGGGAGATTTATACCCTCACATTTTCAGTTGCCACAGTACTGTGTCATACCATGCAGTCAAGTATACTGTCTTTTAGGGGTTATTTAAACAGCTGGCACAGTTGGAGAATCTAGGAGTACAAGCACCCAAATATGCCTGTATAATTACACATGCTCTACAGCCTTTCATCTTATAGTAATTCTACCTAGCTTAAGAAAGTGGCCTCTTACTGGAAGACAGCAGTTCTTTGGACTGATCTGTTTATTTTTCTCATTCTGCTTTCCTGTCAGCTCAAGTTTATTTCTATTTCAAACAAACAGGACTGTGAATGATTTTGGAAGAGTTACTTTTATGGTGCATCCTAATGAACTATAATTTTGAAATATGATAAACCATTGTCTTTATGGTATTTATGGCACACCGCGGTGGTACGGCGGTAGCGTTGTTACCTCACAGCAAGAGGTTCTCCTGCTCGATTCTCGGCTGGGCTTGGGAGTGCCTTCTGTGTGGAGTGTGTATGTCCTCCCTGCGGTTGGGTAGCGTTTGAAAGACATGCATGCGTAAATGGGCGTGCCTTCGTTGAAGGTTGAGCGTCAAGCTGGCACCTCGGCATTTCGTAAAAATCTACTGCCGATCATTAGCGGACCGGAGTTCCACTATGGCGACCCCTTACCAGGAAAAGCCGAAAGACAAACAACAACAACTGTGTATTTTCATGCAGCTTTATCAAATGTCATAGTAAGACAGAATGGTATTTAGACAGCGGCTATAGGTATATCTTTGCTGCCAGCCTTCTTGAATTATGACCCTGATTTTCACTACAAGTGGAGTAGTTTATGGCAAGCATTTATTTGTTTTCTTGTGTCACTATTCAAGTGCCTTTACCTAGGCACACCATAAAAAATGACAAATAAATAGGTTCATGGGTAGTTACTAGATGAGGTCCAAAAAAAAAAAAACATTAAGAATCCTAGCCCAATTTCCCCAGAGCAATGACTGTGGTCATTGATTTACACAGTGGACAAGTGAAGGCTGAGGGAATTAAACCCTTGACCACAGAAAGCAGCTTGTTAATGAATTATAGCTTTAATCCTCTGTATTAACTACTATACCAAATAACATGAAAGTCTGCGTAAAAATCATAGTAATTCAGAAGTAATAATTAAATAAGTTGCTAGAATAGAGCACCACCTATATTACAATTTATAGGCATTTACTTTAGTAACACCTTTCTTACTTGATGCAATATTTCAAATGCTCCCTAACAGAAACTTCCTTAGTTGTCGTTTCTGTGCTTTAGATAGGGTGCTGTTTACCTGAATAATAGGCATGATGTTAGTTTTCAGTCTTCACCAGAGTAACTAATCTCTGCAGTAAATGATTGATGTTTACATTTCCTTCATCAGTTTCAAAACATTGATATGGTCTGTCTCTTCTGGTCTTCTATTATTATAATTTATATTCTCAGTGATCTCTAATGGACTCTAGCATTTAGCCAAAAGTTAATTTTATTCTAAGGGGAACCAAAACTAACACATGCTCTCCAGATTTAAATTCTCTGGTCCTTGTATTTCTACTATATTCACCTTGTGTACTTAAGTTACCCTTTTCTTGACCTAACAGATCTACCCTGTCTCCCTGAAATTGAGGTCTTCTCTTGTCCTTTGAAAAGATGGTGCACATATGGCTAAAATAGATATCCTGTCAGCACTGACATTTCTTACTTCAGTTTTGATTTCTGCAGGTTTACAAAAATACCTTTCTTTATTAGTACTACATTCCATTTTCCATAGAGAATGTGTACATGCAGTCTAGATTTTATACTGCAGATCACTGTTGCCCTCTAAACACTTACTTCTGTGCCAAGGTTTCAGAGTTTCAGGACAGTTTTTACTAGCATCATTGCATATTCTTTCTAAAGTAGTCTGTTTCAATGCCCTGCTCATAATATCTATTTTTTGTCAGTTGTTCAGGAAGACTTACTTCTGTTTGTGAATTTTTTTATGTTGTTTCTCAAAACAACGTTTTATTGTATTCACTGCACTGCACTATTAATTTGGGTTTTACTTGCTGAGTTTAAACATGTTTTCCCACCCATCTGCAGTTTTGGCTTTGATACAGGCATCATAACTTTTAACCTTTGCACTTGTTTGCTCCCACAGATACTGCTCTCCCTTTGCCTCTGTATGTTTGAGTGCCACTCTCTCGATTCATTTTTCTTCTCTAAGTCTTAGAGTAAATGAACACTACCCTCTCCATTTCTTTGTCTTTTCTGTGTTGCATTCCTTTTGCAAAGGATACTTCAGAAAAGAGTTGTTCTTCAGTTTAACTTTTCTCCTTACTTATAGATACATGTTGCCTACAGCCTTTCCTTATGTGAGGTTTCTGTCTTACACTGACATTTACAACTGTGATCAGGTACTGCTCCCCCTCTTTAAGTAGCCAGGTGAAATATATATTATTGTTACAGTTCTTCCTCACAGCACTGACCTGTTGCTAAGAATTCATATTTTCAGGGGTTTTCTGGTTAGCTTGACAATTTAGATTATAGCTCAAGTGGTGCAGTTAACATACTTCCTAACTTCATTTTCTTAGACTACGCCCTTTCAGTTAATGATACCTTCTCTTTACTTCTGTTAGTCACTTCAACTCTGTGAATTTCAATATTTTCAGGCTGTAATAACGTCTAGTCTTTTGTAATATTTTCTGGTTGCAATGACATTCTGTCTGTCTGTCTGTCTTGCAACACTTGCAAGCTGTAATGTTACTGATATGACCCCTTCATCCTACTGATTCTGTGTTTGTAGACTGTTGTGTCATAGCAGGCTGCAATATTTTAGTGTACAAGTTCCTCCCTTCTAGAGGTCCTAGTCCTGCTAGGTGCCTTATTGTTGGAGTTTGCTAACATATCTCTTTAAATAGTGAATTCTCTTCATTTTTCTGTGTCTCCGGTCAAGCATGTGTATCTTTAGGGTTTTCCAATAGTATACCTAGATCTTTGTTGGGTTTATATACTTCAATGCATGTGTCTAGTGGTTGCTTCCTGCAACAGGTAGCACACTTATCTTTAGTGCAGAAGGCTGTGGGTTCTGTTCCTGCAGCAGGTGGGTTGATAGATGACACTGCAGTGCAGCATGAGGGAGATGCTGAAATTCTGAGTGTGTTGTCCTTTGGATGAGATGTTAAATCAAGGCTCATCTGCTTCAGTTTGTGGTAGCTCAGGTGAATGTGAAAGATCCCACAGCACTTATTGAAAATAGTAGAGGAGGTTCCCTGATGCCCAGGGCAAATTTCCTTTAGTAGTATAAATACCACTTCAGGTCTCCCATGAAAAGAAACCAATATCTTAGTGGGACTAACCTGATCAACAAAGGATAAATAAATAAAGGAAATAAAACAATTTCTAAGACAGGCAGAGGTACGTCATGCATAAACGATTCAAGACTCCTTTACTTCCATAGAATTATCATTAAAGGCTCATTAGTTAATCCTAAATGCCAAAAAACAAAAACAAACAAAAAAATAATACTTTTCACACCCAGATCTCTTTCAACAAACTGTTCACCCTCCCTTTAATATTACTTCAACAAACACCACCACCATAAAAACTGTAACAAATACCAAACTATTAGGAGTGAAAATCAACGATTATCTAAAATTTGACTTGTATATCACCAAGCCATAAAGAAAACTCATCAAAATATATGCTTTCTCTATTGAAACAAACCCTACTTCACAGAATCAAGAAAATACTTAGCATCATCCTACATTCTCCCCTCCCTTACCTATGCATTGCCCATATTAACCAACATTCAAGTCACCCTACTGAATAAATTAGAGGCATGCTTTAACAAAGTAGTCAAGTTTGCAGCTAATGCATGCTACTGTACACATCACTGCTTAACATTAAAGAAACTCAGCTAGCTAGAACTACTTAATCACCTTACATTCACTCAGTTTCAATCTGCCCACAAAATAATACATAAGCCACACACTTGTCCTTCTCCACAAAACATTCTTGAGCATTACCCTCCACCACGTTGCCTTCTTTCAGGTAATCAGAGCCTAATAATAACTTCCAAATCCCATAATATAGCTGGAGACTCACTATACTCATCCCATGTCACCAGACAGTGGAACTCCCCCCAGCCTATCCCACTAAAACAGGTCTGCTGTGCATCTAGCTTTAAGCACAACCTAAAAAAGCACCTAGACTGCTCTTGGCTCTGCTCTTGCTCACTCCCTGACTACTGACACACACACACACACACACACACACACACACACACACACACACACACACACACACACACACACACATACACACACACATTCTCTGTCTCTCAGATCTCTAGACTATCACCAACCCCTAACTTTTGAGCTCTCCTACCTTATCCTGTAAATGTAAATAAATCCTATGTATATTTATAACTATATACTGCCTTTCATCTCTCCTTTGTTTATGAAATTTGTATATTACCATATATGTAAATACAGCCTGTTTATTATTGTATAACACTCCTACAGAAATTCATTTATATTAACCTCTGTTTTGATTGTATTACTCACTGGATGATTCTAACACCCCATTTCTACTGTTCATAGGTTCATAGATTAGTACTAGGCTAACGGCCATTGTGGGCCATTTTAAGGCTAGCCAATTATCCCATGTGATAATCAAACACTGCACCTTGTGTCTGTAAGGTAAACACCTTAATGATTATGCCAGCCTCCCACCCAAACATACACCTGTGCCGTATTTTGAACCCAGTACCATTGCACCTGAAGAACAGTGCAGGAACCCGCCAAGCCACACAGCCAGTTAAGTGATTCTTTTTTTCTGTCTAAATTCTTTGTAATTTTTTATAACTCCAATGGAGATTTTTTCCCTGGTCCTCCCCTGAAAGTGGGCCTGAATGCCCAGTCAGACCAGCCTAGTAAAGAAAAGCCAATAAAAAATAATAAACATCTGTCTGCTCATTTGTTTGATGATTCCCCTCCTTATGATGATAGTGGTGGTAGTGTGTGTGGGGGGGGGGTCTATCAAATGAGCTACTTTTTTCTTAATGTCTTCACAAATCTTTAAAGTGGAGGAAATCTTTCCCTATTATAATGGCTTGTGTTAAGTTAGGATTATAAAAAATTATGAATTACCTTCCCAAACACCTTGTATTTCTATCTAATTGGTTACTAGTTCATATTATCATCAATGCGTACCCTTGTTTAGTGCTTTGTTAGTAATACTTTTCTTCTCATATACTGCCCTTTGGTAAGTATTGCCATACTGCTTCAGTCTAACAGTTTTTGCAATTATTTATCCCCAATAAGATATTATCATTCTTTCATGTTGCAGTAGGGTAGTTTCAACCATCTTACCAAATAATTGATCACATTCCATAGACATAACATCACTAGCAGCATGTTTTTCAGAGTTTATTCTTTTCACAAGTGTAACAGAATTGTAGCATTAGTACAAAATCCAGCTATATGGCCATTTTTTCCACATTTCAAGCAGTTTATCTATAGCTGCTACTTTTTGTTACTAGCATTTGACACCAGTTTTATTGCAAGTTTGGACTTCTTGGTTCTATATATAGTTTCAGTGCATAGCAATCTTACAAATACAGGAGCCAAAACCTCAGAGTCTTTAGGGTGAAACTGACATAACCACATTCTTAAAGCAGTAATCCTTTTTACATTTGTTAGTTACTATAATTTATATCATTTTATTTATATCATTCTGGCTGCCAGGACTAACCATAAAGTAATTATATGATTTAAATTAAACAGTTGTGACCTCAACATTTTGTTGTGAGAAAACGTCCAACTGAGAAACGTTTAGCATGTATCTCTGAGGTAATGCCAGCTCTGGCCAGTAAAGCCCTTTTCACTGCATCATAATGCTGGTAACCAGTCTTCCTCCATGTTTATGAACAGTTAACTGGGCTGACAAGATTCAGGACCTGTCAACTTGATCTCATCCATCCTGGTGGATATACCAATTGAAGG